>NC_030684.2:83016298-83133798 GCF_000004195.4 Xenopus tropicalis
GTTCCCATAATGCATGTGCATGCTAGTTTGTAGGACTGTGAGTCAGCTTCCTGCTGATTGTCTCAGATCCACATTCCTAAGGGGGGGGGGGAGTGAGTTCTTAGCATTCTTGAGGGAGGGGGAGCAGGAGAGGGGAGAAAGCAAACAGCTGTGTGTCTCTGGCACATGAATTACAGACACAACAAATCTTTTGACAGAGAAGTCAGTGCAGCGTTTCTGTGAGTGCTTATAGCTGTATTTACATAGACCTTTCTGATAAAGCTTACTTAGTTTTTACCTTTCTTTCTCCTTTAAGCACAATCCTTCTATATTTAGAGGAGTATAATTCACTGGTACATTCTTAATTTTTATATGATATGTCTCCTTTAAGCCCTTGCTATAAATGTTTTACTATTCAGACAAACTCAGGCACAATGCACTGAGATGGCTGCCTACACACCAATATTACAACAAAAAAAATACATTTGTTGGTTCAAGAATAAAATTTTGAATGGTAGAGTGAATAATTTGCTATGTAAACAGTGTAATTTAGAAATAAAAAGTATACCATAAAAAAAATGGTAAATAAAAAAGTTCACGTTTTAATGTTACTGGTCTTTAAATTGATTGTCACTTCTCTTTGCATTCCAGCGGTGTTAACGTAATGGTGAGAGGCATTATCAGGGTTGTTTCCTTGGCTTCTGTAAGCCTTACTTCATCTGGGTTTTTCCTATATGGAACAGGGCACTGGGACCCAAGTGATTTTGGGGTAGTGCGAATTGGAAGAGCAGTTTTGACGGTAAGTTACCCATATGGTACGTTGGGGTTGCAGAAAAAAATGTTACTGAGTTATTTAGAATGGTGATGTTTAACTTTTTACATGTAGTGGATTGATTATTGTGGGGTGCCACTTTGCGAGGCTCCTCATAACTGCAAAGAAGTCTATGGAGTACTTAAGGAGACTTGGTGGAATGGAAACAAAAATCCCTGGGATGGCCACATCTGGCCTGCAAGCCCTACACTTTTACTGTAACAGTTTACATTATCTATGACCAGAGGTGCAGAAAATTGTGCTGGAGGGTGGAGGGTTGGTTTGGCGTGCTGTTTTTGTATCCCACCCCCCCAACATGCATAAAAATTCAGAACTAGGGGGAAAATTCTGGAACGGCTTTGACCCTCTTACCTCACCTGGTTCCAACACATATTTATCTGTAAAATATATCAAAGTGTATTCAATACATTTTTATGGCCTTCTGGTATTGTTTCTTTCAGACAGCAGCCATAACTTGGGATTATCTTACAGAACTAAGACATGTAAAGGCAGGTACAGAGGAGTATGAAAGCATCAAGTCACAGGTAGAGTATACATATTGGCTTGGGGGCATTCCAAATTTAGGTCTCTGCTCTATTGTCCTCTATTATAACAGCTATTCTGGTATGTTCTTTTTCAGGTTCACTTTCGTTCAGCTCATCGCCTTCTGGATTTGTGTTGTGCCAACCGTGGGACCTTTATAAAAGTTGGACAGCACCTCGGAGCTTTGGAATATCTTGTGCCCCCTGAATACACCAAAACTTTAAGTGTTCTACATAGCCAGGCTCCCTGTACTCCTTTTCCTGATGTTGTGCAGGTCATTCGTGAGGATCTTGGCAAGGAGGTAGTAACACATTGTTTTTTTAGAGTCTGTACCCTAGGGGAAGTAAGGGAAGTGAAATAATTTGCCTAAACTTACAATTCATTCCTACTGCATGACTGCATCTCATAACATCAGACTGATAGTCTTCCACTCTACCCCTTATTTGGATGCTGAAAACATGGAAGCATTATGGGCACTGATGGATGAGTGTTGCTATGGCAAATACCGACTTGTTATGAGCAATAATTCATCAGCCATCCACAGGATCTGATAGGGGCATCTGAACAGGGTCACAGGGTATTAATAAATCCCCATTCCCTCTTAATAAAAACAATTTTCACCAGGCATTGCAGAGAAGATTTATGGCCTCTCTTATTGCAGTTTTCAAAGAGAAGAGATTAGCTCAATTATACAGTACTAAGGAATCTGAATGTCTGCAAATTAAGTAGGTTTTGGGGAGCACATGATACAATGCAGAGTGTCTGAAAGCAAGAGAAGGAAAAGCATGACACTACAGTGAAGGATGAAAAATGAACATTACAAAGCAATGGTTTTAGTGTTCTTTAACCTTCATAATACATATAATTATATTATTAGGAGAATGTAGAGTTGGTAAAAGGGTGGGATATATCCAGAAGTATGGGAAGTTTCAAAAAGCAGTGAGGAATAGGTTTGTTTGGTAAACAGATACTGATGACAGTTAAATAATGAGAAACAGTAACTGTAAAAGACAGCAGAAAGGAAACAGGGTGAGAGAAATTTACAGATGTTCGCATCTACCTACAATAAATTTGTTCAGATTGCAATTGCCTTGAGTTCCCATATTATGGTACCCTTCTGAAATTGGTGCAAAATTTTGTTCACACTGCTGGGTGCAAGCTATGCATAGCACTAGGATAGTTTTAATGTGTGCAAAGTTGGTGACCACTGTGCCAATCTTAGTAAATGCACTCTTCAATGAGGTACAGATAGAATTCCCAAAGTTCTTCCCAGCACATTTGACATATAGAGCATTAATCAGTTTACTTCTGTATAGATATCTGAGGTCTTTGTGGAGTTTGAAGAAAAACCATTGGGTGCAGCCTCTCTGGCACAGGTGCACCGTGCTGTGCTGCAGGATGGGCGTAAAGTGGCTGTGAAGGTGCAGCATCCAAAAGTCCAGGCACAGAGTGCAAGGGATATTCTGCTCATGGAGGTAAATTTCTGGTCCATATTTTAGAATAATTTCCAATCCAACTTTTTGGTACAATCCACATGCATCCTGTGGTGTATTATCACACATCCCTGAAATGTCTAATTTAGTAACAGCAGATGGGCTGTGTTTGACATTTACCTATATAGAAAGAGATGTGTAAGGAGCACTGGGAAACCGATGTGTGTGTTCCTACCTCAATACGCACTGATCCCTGGGCTCCACCATTGAGGCATGCTCCTGCATCTGTCTTTGGCACAGTCCGATGCCCACTGGCCCAGGCATGCGCGCATGTGCTGTAACACTGGCACCTCTTGGCGCTGTGTCATGACTCTGACATCACTTTTGGACCAAATTCAAATTTCAATAGCTCTGCCTTGCTTGTTTTAGTGCCCATGCTAGTTAAGAGTATTCTGACTTGTGGCGTCAGTGAATACCGGGGTTGGCAGGGCTCTCCTGCTACACCTAAGAGGATACTTGTGGCAGTTTAGAGGGTCCTCTATATTACAGTCTGTAACAAGATGTTTAACATGTCTATTTACACTTGTACTTTATAAACTATAGTTGAATTTGTGTATTTGTGATATTTTACCATACTACTCTTACTGCTATAGGTCCTCCTACATGCTGTGAAGAAAATTTTTCCTCAGTTTGAATTTATGTGGCTTATTGAAGAAGCAAAAAAAAACCTACCTCTGGAGTTGGACTTCGAAAATGAGGGTCGCAATGCAGAGAAAATGTCAGCTATAGTCTCCAGTTTCTCTTTCCTGAGGGTGGGTCACTTCTAAAAACAACTTTTATATCTAGTAACTGAGCTTTTCTTACCCCAGAAGGCTTATTTCATTAATGGTACTGCCATTTGGTCTACAGGATGACCCCAGCTACATGGACCTAATTCTTAAACCCCATAGTAACTATGCCTCTGCTAATCCTAATGACAATGTTAAAAGCACAGACTAGCACTTACCTAAGGAAAAGGCTTCTCTAGACTCTATGAGTTCTGCTGGTTTAACAGTCAACCTTAAGAAATATGCTCCTGGATTAAAAAGGGCCCCTTATTTTGGGTATGTAATTAGCAGGGGGGTAATTTAGCTCTACATATACAACAATGAAGCCATACAAACCTGTCCCAAACCACTGACAAAAAAAACAAACAAATACAACTTTTTTCTAAAAATAGTGGGATATTATATTTGTGCCCAATTTTGCCACTATGGCTTTTCCGCTCACTACAGGGAGTTCACCATGGGTATGTGGAGCCTAGAAGCACAGAAACTATTTAAAAAACCTAAGGCTCTATTGCATAATGCCTGGATTCGATTAATGGGCATTTTGCCTAAGTGATTAAGGAAGAACAACACCCCTTTGCTGGGAGTGTCATTTCAGTGGTTTTAGATTGATTTGCCCAAACTGTTGCTGTCTATTTGCTATCCCAAAGACTTGGGTATGAGGTGCAAGTTGATGCTAAAAGAAGCACAGATAATCTCAAAGAACTGTGGGTGCAAGTTACACTGTTATTTCTGTTCTGAAACAGAAACTTTTGTAAGTTCAAGGATGGTTATATACATTGATGGGCCAAACTTCTTGATCAATTCATCCGCCCGGACAGAGGGTATGTGTCTAATTTAGTGTCTTCATTTAACTTTCTAAAGTCATTACAAAAATGGAGACTGCCATCAGGATTAGAAATGAAAACAATGGAGCTAGATCATTCCCTGCCTGACTCATCTGTTACCCCAAGCTTTAGCATCTTTTTAACTTCATATGAAATTGCCTGCCTGTAAGCGTTGGGTGCCCTATAGGAAGTTTACCTTTAGAGCTATGATACACAGAGACAAGATTTGTTGCAATAATGTAAATACTGTAAATTGCCAATGGGGAAAACATATGTTTTTTTTCATTTTTTTATAAATTCACCTGAAGTTCCCTTATGAGGTAACTTACGGTAACTTGGGAAAAGGAAAGTGATGCGTATGTTTTTCTGCTTGTGATTACATTATTGCTGATGGGAAAGTATTTTCCAGAGATTGTTGCCTGCCTTAATTGCTTTCCACCTGCATTCAGTGCTTACATTCGCCTGTGTTAGTACAACCCCATATGGAAGAATGGGATGCGTTATTTCCTGCACAAGAAGAAACGCTTGAGAGTACGAGCAGATTTACATGATATGTTTGGAAGGGTCTACTTTTCATGGGTTAATGGATCCTATAATTTATTTCTACACCATTTTCTAGTCTCATAAGGTCTTTGCCATTTTGCTAAGAATTTGCTTTTTTAAAGGAGAAGGAAAGCCTAAGTCATTTGGGGGTGCCAAAATGTTAGGTTCCTTCTTCTGTGTTGGCGCGCTTGCACATGCGCATTAGAGTGAAAAGCCGAACTTTAACAACAAAGACGGCTTTTCACTCTAATCTGCATGCGCCGGGCCAGGGATTTTGCAGGCAGAAGAAGGAAGCGCTCGCTACAGGTACCCCGGGCTGGTGCGGTTTTCTCCTAACGGGCACCAGCCCGGGGTACAAGGTAAGCGATTAAAGTCACTTGGGGGTGCCTAACATTTTGGCATCCCCAAGTGACATAGCCTTTCCTTCTCCTTTAAGAAAAAGAAACTTTGTATAAGATTGTGTAGAGTGTGAGCATGTGTGTGCGAATGTACAGAGAAAGAAACATGGTTAGCAAGAGTAGTAACTGCTACTGGGAGAAACATTGAAGGATTGTATTTGGTGGACAGCTGTCTTTTTCAACCCAAACTAATTATGTATTTATCCCAGCAGCTTTCATGTGTACTTACCTTCTCAGTTATCCTGTTTAGTCACTGGGCTTCAGTATCCTGTACATCTATATCCTCATCATTAGTCCTTTGTTACAGTATATCTCTACTTTCTTTTTTAGTCTTCATTTAATCTGTATGTCTTCTTACAACCAGCTCTTCTTCTCTGTCATCCATGTTTTATGTTTCCTCTCCATTCATTTTATGCAGTCCTCTCTGCATTTTTATCTTCTCCTTATTGTATATGTTTCTGTAATCTTCATTTGTTCTGATCTCCATCTTAGGACTCTATGCTCCTTTTCCTTGTCTTGTAGCTTGCCTTTCATGCATCTTTATCTCTCCTGCATCTCTACCTCCTACCTATTTTGCCTCCTCATTGGTCTCTAGTGCTCCTGCATGTCTTGTGTATACTGATTCCTATCTGGTCTGTTATATATATTTATATTTCTTTATCATGATTTCTGTTGCTTTCTTCAGATACCCAGAATCTACTGGGAACTTAGCACAAAACGTGTGCTTGTAATGGAGTACATGGAAGGAGGGCAGGTCAACGACAGGGAATATATGAAGCGTAATCAAATTGATATAAACCAGGTTTGTATTTTTGGCCCGTTTTATGGTTGTCAGAGGGTTAACTAGTGTCATGAGAAACAACCAAGGAGTGTTCTGGTGTCACTAACTCAAGTTTCCCGCAGAGCTATAATTAATACTGTAGAATCTGTATGTACTCTAACAATACTGTGCACCCCCCTGTGTGACTGGCAGCTTTGAAAGGATTGAGACAACCCTCTCTATTATCAGTACTGAAAATATTCACCCTGTGAATGCTGAAGAGTAATGCTTGTGTATCTAGGATTTATTCACACAAAATAACATGGCCTTTCTTTAATTCACTCGCAGCTTATTCTCTCCCTCTTTATATATATACAGGTCCTTTTCAAAAAATTAGCATATTGTGATAAAGTTCATTATTTTCTGTAATGTACTGATAAACATTAGACTTTCATATATTTTAGATTCATTACACACAACTGAAGTAGTCCAAGCCTTTTCTTGTTTTAATATTGATGATTGTGGCATACAGCTCATGAAAACCCAAAATTCCTATCTCAAAAAATTAGCATATCATGAAAAGGTTCTCTAAACGAGCTATTAACCTAATCATCTGAATCAACTAATTAACTCTAAAAACCTTAAAAAGATTCCTGAGGCTTTTAGAAACTCCCTGCCTGGTTCATTACTCAAAACCGCAATCATGGGTAAGACTGCCGACCTGACTGCTGTCCAGAAGGCCATCATTGACACCCTCAAGCAAGAGGGTAAGACACAGAAAGAAATTTCTGAACGAATAGGCTGTTCCCAGAGTGCTGTATCAAGGCACCTCAGTGGGAAGTCTGTGGGAAGGAAAAAGTGTGGCAGAAAACGCTGCACAACGAGAAGAGGTGACTGGGCCCTGAGGAAGATTGTGGAGAAGGACCGATTCCTGACCTTGGGGGACCTGCGGAAGCAGTGGACTGAGTCTGGAGTAGAAACATCCAGAGCCACCGTGTACAGGCGTGTGCAGGAAATGGGCTACAGGTGCTGCATTCCCCAGGTCAAGCCACTTTTGAACCAGAAACAGCGGCAGAAGTGCCTGACCTGGGCTACAGAGAAGCAGCACTGGACTGTTGCTCAGTGGTCCAAAGTATGTCATTCGGAAATCAAGGTGCCAGAGTCTGGAGGAAGACTGGGGAGAGGGAAATACCAAAATGCCTGAAGTCCAGTGTCAAGTACCCACAGTCAGTGATGGTCTGGGGTGCCATGTCAGCTGCTGGTGTTGGTCCACTGTGTTTTATCAAGGGCAGGGTCAATGCAGCTAGCTATCAGGAGATTTTGGAGCACTTCATGCTTCCATCTGCTGAAAAGCTTTATGGAGATGAAGATTTCATTTTTCAGCACAACCTGGCACCTGCTCACAGTGCCAAAACCACTGGTAAATGGTTTACTGCCCATGGTATTACTGTGCTCAATTGGCCTGCCAACTCTCCTGACCTGAACCCCATAGAGAATCTGTGGGATATTGTGAAGAGAAAGTTGAGAGACACAAGACCCAACACTCTGGATGAGCTTAAGGCAGCTATTGAAGCATCCTGGGCCTCCATAACACCTGAGCAGTGCCACAGGCTGATTGCCTCCATGCCACGCCACATTGAAGCAGTCATTTCTGCAAAAGGATTCCCGACCAAGTATTGAGTGCATAACTGAACATAATTATTTGAAGGTTGACTTTTTTTGTATTAAAAACACTTTTCTTTTATTGGTCGGATGAAATATGCTAATTTTTTGAGATAGGAATTTTGGGTTTTCATGAGCTGTATGCCACAATCATCAATATTAAAACAAGAAAAGGCTTGAACTACTTCAGTTGTGTGTAATGAATCTAAAATATATGAAAGTCTAATGTTTATCAGTACATTACAGAAAATAATGAACTTTATCACAATATGCTAATTTTTTGAAAAGGACCTGTATATATTAGTCTGTTGGGGTGGTTAACATGTGAAACCACATAGAATAAAAAAACAGTGGAACTGTAGTGAATATGATGTTAATGAAAATTAATACAGTATGCACAACAAAAACTGTATGACCATACACTGTATTACTGTGTAAATATGATTTTAAAGTGAATGCTGTTCTCCATAAAAGTGTAGATAGACTTAATAGCAGTCACTGAAATTAAGCAAAACGCAAAATGCAAAAAAGATGTATTTTTTGCAATTTGTACTTTGCCGCATTTAAATTTGCTGCTTGCACCCTCTGACACAAAGAGGAGTGCAACAAATTGTGAATCACTCTGTATGTGCACTGTCTGCATTTTGTATTTTTTATTTTGTGAAGTGAGCAGGATGCAGTGCCATACAAGCAGAACAGGTAGCTAGCTACAGGGTGATTAAGTTTAATGTACAGTCCCGGAACTAGTGTAGATAGACAAGGCAACACAGGTGGGCTTGCTGGCATGGTGCTTCAATAGTATTGCCTTAATCACCAATACTACTTACATAGTAACTTTGCTTGAAAAAAGACACATGTCCATAGAGTTCAATCTTTTATGTCCATATAAAAGCTGCCTAACTGCTAGATGATCCAGAGGAAGGCAAAAAAACCTATTTGGCCTAGCTCTTTGCTTGAAGGAACAAATATAGAACAGGTCCACTTGATATGCTTCAGTTTAAGACTAGGAGAGGCAAAAATTAAAAAAAAAAAAATACGTTTATCATTTCAATTGAAATACCAAGTATTCAAATCCATAACATGTAAAAATAATATATTGTGAGACCTCTACTATCTGAGCCAAACTTACCAGCTTTTGCTCATAGGTAGCTCGTGCTTTGGGGCAATTGTACAGTGAGATGATTTTTGTTCATGGATTTGTGCACTGTGATCCTCACCCAGGAAATGTTCTTGTACGTCAGAACCCTGAGACTCTTGTTCCAGAGATAATTCTTTTGGATCATGGCTTATACCAGGTACACTGGTTGTGGGGGAAGGTTTGAGGGGAGTTGTATTGCATTAATGTTTCCCTGTAAGTCTCTTACAAGTTCTGTTACTGGCACTTCTTTTCCCTCTCCTCTTCTCAAGGTACTGACAGAAAGTTTTCGTCTGGATTATTGCAGTTTATGGCAGGCTCTAATTGCTGCTGACATGCAGCAGATCCGCATATACAGCCAGCGCTTGGGTGCAGGAGAACTGTACCCTCTGTTTGCTTGTATGCTGACAGCCCGTTCCTGGGAATCTGTGAACCAAGGGATATATCAGAATACTGTTAGTAGGGAGGAGGTAAGAGTAATACAACTTATCAGTGAATAACTTTGGCATGCACCACGGTCCAGTCTCAAAGTAGCTAAAATGACTGATATAGGGATCCTATTTCCGAATCAATAACAGCGCATGTAAAGAAAGTCTAGTACTTATTAGGATCTTATACATTTATGTCTTATGAGGCTTGACTTTTCTCCACCTGCGTAGCCCTAATAGCACATAGAGTTTAGGCTTGGCATTTTTCAATCTGAATTTTCTCAGCAGGTGGAGAAAGGCTTATGTGATCCCATCTGCTGATGTTGGTCGGGGGAGGCCCATCAGTTGTGCCCATACATGGGTAGACAAGCTGCCGAATCGGTCACCTTAAGGCAAAGATACAAAACAAAAATACAAAACAAAAATTCATAGAAAATAGAAGTAGGGTAAAAGTAGAAGGCAGAAGTAAGAGCAAGGCATAGAAAAGAAGAAGAAGAATAATGGTAAAAAGAAAAAGGCAAAAGGGAAGAGAAGAATATGGCACAATAGGAGACAAGATGATTAATTATACTGTATATTACATTTGTTTAGGGACCTGTTACTGTCTTGGGAGCCTAGCATCCCCCGATCAGAAAAGAGTGTGGGCAGTGTTAAATAAAATTGTGTGAAAAGTATGTTTTGCATTCAACTAGTAGCATTAAATCTGATTAGAGTCTGCCCTAGTTGAATAGAAGTATGCAGTGTAAATGAAGCCTAGTAGCCTAGGCTAGTGGCACACAGGGCTGATTATTTGCTTTCCTTCTTGTGCGTTTTCTGCACATTCACTGACAGGCACTGCATGAGCCTGAGAGCGCACACACAGCATATTTTACTGCAAAAACATAACATTTTTGCACTGAAATCTGCTTTGTCTGTGCACTCACAGGCTGATGCCATGCCCGTGAAGGAACAGATTGGAGCTCATCCCCTTTTCTCTTTGTCCACTACACTATCGGCAATATCGGTGCATGTAGCAAAGTGAGAGATGTGGCATTGTTCATTCTATTTAGCCCCATATAGTGGGCAATGAAGTTGTTCTATGCTATAGATTCTCTAAAGAATTGTGTTTTAAGAGACATTTTGAAGGCAAAAGAGTGGGAGAAACCAGACAGAACGTGGGAGAGAATTTCCAGTTGTTAAGTCTTGAATGCAAGCATGTGAGGAGTTTAATGGGAGTGGAGCTACACTAATAGGAAACTTATTTCTGTGTTCAGATATTGTTTTTGAAAAATATTTTGGTTTACTACACATATTGTTTTTGGGCATAAATACAAATACATATCCTTTTAATACAGGCCAACATATAGACCATATAGACCAACATATTTGAAAAAATTACCTTTATTATGGATAATTTATTTTATGCTAATAGTTAGGGCTGATTTACCAAGCTGTGGGGTTTTTTCTCTTTTCCACAAATATTTCTGCCTTTTTTCATCTGCTTGATTTTATTTTGCCTTACCTCTCTTTCCCATTTCTTGTCCAAACCATTATCTATCCCCCCCTTCCATCTTTTTTTCTCTTACTCCCTCATTGTCTCATCCCAGTGTGTTTGTTTGGCTGTCACACATCCACACTGTGCAGCTGCATTCAGGCAGCTTGTTTCAGATAACTTGTAATTAGCTGTGTCTGTAATGAGTGCCTTGTTCTGTGTAGGACATTCTTGTTTAACCAACTTAACCCTTTAGTATTCTACAGATTCTGGTTGTGTGCCTTATTAAACCGGTGCATGTAACAGTTAAAGAGGGACATATTTTCTAGTATTATATATGTGTGTATAATTGTGTATATATGTTCTTGTGAGGGAGTATGTACTACTGTGTGTACACAGGTCTCTATAAAAATGTGCAACTATATATAGATACTATTATTTTAAGATATGTGCAACAAAGTATATTTATTATTGTTATGGAACCCATAGACTTGTCTGACATAGTAATTTTAAAATAATTTAGTCTATTAAAATTGTGTTTTTGTATTGCTGGCTCATTGCATGAAAAAATAGACATTTGTATAAGGAATGTGTATATGTGAGCATTTGTGCACAAAACAGGATATGATTAAAAGGCAATTCTTCACTTATTATCAGTGCTCTAGTGTCACTTGTAATTCAAATGTACCATAAAGTTAAAAAGTATCCTTTGTTTAAAATATAAAGCAATTAGAAATTATCTCAGAGGTTCATGTAAAAATGCACTCAGTTGGTGGCATTATGTCTTTATATCATCAGGAAAACCTTGGTCATTTCTAATATCCTTATTTTTCACTAGAGGGAGTGCATTATTCCCTTATAAATGTCTATATAAAGGTACATGCAGATATAAAATGATGTGTATTCACAGTTAGGCACTTATGTACTGTATACGTAAACATGTATCATTATAGAAGTATGTGTTGTTATAAGAGGGTGTCTGTGTTTAGATATGTGTTATTAGGTGTAGGTGGTTTTTACTTAGAAAATAGTAACACTAAATAGAGTATTAGCTTTGCTCTCTCTGCCTTAGCCAGGGGGTCTCCGACCCCCTGACTGTGTAAGATCCCATCAATAGAGGAATGACTGCTTCCATGCCTCCTTCATTTGCATATACCTGACCGATTGGCTGACACAATTTAACCAATGGGATCAATGACCATAACAGGGACAAGTAAGGAAGGGGTATTCACAGCAGCAATAGTTGCCTGTGTTTCTTATGTGGATTACGTAGGGTTTTTCACCTAGGGTAACGGAAGACCTCTAGCTGGCTATTGGCAGAAAGAGAGATCTATCTAGCACTAGATGCACCACTAAGCGTAGAAATGGGCTTAGCACAGCAGCTAATAACATGCCATACACAAAGTGCTGTTGTATATACTAACATCATATACCAATTTGCTGGAACATGGAGCACAAAGCACACCAGCTCAGACACAAGGCATTTATCTATGAACACTGGCCCTAACAAGCTAAAAACTATTGTGGTCGCTTAACACTTTGAATTGCACACCACTAAAGGGTATGTAATTGCATGCCCATGTCCTGCTCATCAGCAGTGCTATGGATCTTTGGGCCTCCTGTACTTGGTGCAAACTTTTGCATCTTTAAATTCAGTTACAATGCGAAAGAATGTTGTATTGGTATGAACAGAACAAACTGGGACAATTAGTTCTGCACAGTGCAGTCACTGAGTAAATAAGACCTTGCATGCGATTTGTGAGACAGACAGTCACACCTTCCTGCTTTTCTAATTTATCACAATTATTTATGCTTTACTGTGTTTCTCAGCATAATGTTACTTCAATTTTTTATGCATTGCACGGGTGCACAGAGGGGCTGCTGTTAAGAGTTATCTATATGATTTTAGAATACAGAAGGGTTCCGAGGCATCTAGTTGTTATTTCTGTGCAGTCTTTTACATATTTCAGACCCTTCCAGATGCTTCTGCTTTGAGTGTCTAATAATAATGTCCCAATCATAGCAGTGTTCCTCAACCTGTGGGCCCTGCTTTACTTGAGGAGGCCCAGATTAGCTCCTTGCTCCCCATATATAGTAGAAGCCAGAAGTAGTTTTTTTCCTTGCTTTTCCATTATTAGCTGTATGTATGGCTAATGGGTCATTGTGTGTATTATTTGAGCAGAACAGCTTGTTATAATAGATGTTCTTCAATTACTGACTTCTCCATTACTGCAATTTCCTTTATTAAATTTGCAAAATTTGCATCTTTCATACGTGTGTGTGACCAGGCCTAGGGCGGCAGATATTTAGGGGTGTGTGTGTGACACCCTTTTCTCCAGTGCTACAGCAACCCCATCTGAGAGAGAGTTTGTGTAACATGTGTTCTGCAGAAAGCAGCAGGGGCAGGAACCAGAAGATCAGGGCAGCCTCCAAAAAGATGTTACATACAAAGTATTTTTTTTTCGTTAATCTTGCACTACACAGTAAAACGGCGAAACTGAAATTACTTTTACTTTCCAACTTCCTGGTTCTTCAGAGCAATTGTGGAATGAGGAGAAAGTAGTTTATTCCACTACCATTCCCCTTTCACCCCCTGTATAAATTGGATTCAGATGAAGCAGAAGTCCAAATAAAACATGCAGTGCTATGTGGAGATTTTGGTATTTGTGGGTACTGCTTGACTAGATCCTTCATCATCACTTATTGATTATTAATCGTCAAAAGACAGTACCAGATAACTGCTTTCTGTAGATAGATGAGATGTGTACTCTAAAAACTATGTCAGACTTGGCCATAATAATTGAATTCACAAATGCCATTTACTGATAATTATTAAGAGAGGCAGAAACAGGCATATTGGAATGATCCTGTTTTCAGATCTGATCAGAGTAGATACAGGTTTTATTTTTCCTTGTGTGAGATGTCTCTAGAACAGTGGGTGTGAGTGTCATCCTGTAAGCAATCAGTTATCCAATGGTACCACCAGATAATCATAGCCTTAGGGATAAACTCAATGGGAGGCATTGATCAGATTTTTTTTTGGTGCAGGACCTTCTAATTCCCAAAAACCAACTGATGATGCAGATTTCCTGGAACCTGTTCATGGTTCTGGGTAAAAGCTACTAACCTTGGTGATAGCTATCTGTTCATGCTAAATAACTGAAGAGACTTCCAACTCTAGATGCTGACCTATGAATCACTATCAATAATAGCAATTATAACAATGAGCATAAGCATTGTACCTCTTCAGCTAGGTATTTTTTCAAACTCAAATAAGTTAAATCTAGTTTTACTGTTTGTTTGCTGAAATATTTTTCTTGGGAAACTATACCTGTGTTTACTATGGGAATACTGAAAGAACACCTATTAAAAAGGCACATCATCTAGTAGTATTTAAACTGAACTGCTTTAGAGATTCACAGCCATACCCACTAGAGGATGACCAAAACTATGGACACCCACCTTAGTCCTCTCTTTGCTGCTAAAGCATCCTTTACCCTCTACTATTCTAGAGATGCTTTCAACTGGATGCTGAAGCAAAGTTAGTGGGATTTGCTTCCAATCATACATAAGATGTGGGCTGATCAGGCCTGGCTCAAATCAGCATTCCAGTTCATTCCACAGGTGTTCAGGTGGGGTGAGGTCAGGGCTTTATTCAAGCCAGTCGTGTTCTTCTCCTTTCCCTCTTATTTAAAAATAGCTAGCTATATTTGTAAATTTGACTTGTTTTGGTTGACTCTAGTAGTGTTCCATCAGAATTCTGTCTTGTCTGCTGTTTGAGAATCCAAATAGTACACACACACACCAGCTTTTCTACCACTACAGTAATAAAGGGTGCTACAGAGGGTAATGTCTTACTCCAATTTTGTTCATTATAGCTACGCAGGTGGGTAAAATTTCACACTGTACACAGACAGGAGATAGTCTCCTGAAAGCTAGGACTTAACTGACATGTAGAGGCATGGTGAGCATTTGCCACAAGGAACTTAAGCATATATCTAAGTGATTATCATAACTAAATTCCCTGTTTAACAACAACTTAATCTGACTTTCTTTCAAGTAGTGTGTCTACACTGTAATTTAGGTCTAGTGTCTATGGCGAATCTTTAGGTCCAAACCTTGTCAATGAAAATATTTTTTCCCTACTGTTCTCTTTGCATTAGGATAATATCACAAGGGGAGATTTCTAGGTGTCATGAGGACTTAATTAAAAGTACATTTTATCGTCATCAATCAGGCAAGCCTCATAAACTAGCATCCTTTTTCCCAAACGAAACAATGAAATATATTGGTTTCACGCATATGAATACAACTCTATAATTTAGGCAGTTACGAAAATCATTAGCAACAACAAGTCTATGATATTTATATTGCAAATGTCTTGTCTTGATATTAGGTCAGGAAATAAACTTACTTATCCAGAAAAAAAAAACATTTAATCAGATATGCTGTTATAAATTAATCTGTTTTTTTTCATCTTCAGCTTATTCTCTATAAGTGTCCAACCATCGTACATGTGGAATTTATGAAAAGGCATATAACACCTTAAATTACAGTGTGTTCTGTGGGATTTCCTTCAGTTTCTTATTTTGGTCTTTTGTTGCAGGCACTGGAGATACGAAGTAATGCTGCTACCTACCTACCAGAGATTAGCCAGCTTCTTGCTAGTGTCCCTCGTCAAATGTTGCTTCTTCTAAAAACCAATGACCTTCTACGTGGTATTGAGACATCTCTAGGAACTCATGCTAGCTCAAGCTCCTTCCTCAATATGTCCCGCTGTTGTGTACGAGCTCTTGCCAGGTATGAAGCTCCCTGAGTTAGGTTGTTATAGATCCCTCTGACTTTAACGATACCTTAAGACAGGCCTATGCTACAGAACCCATTGTGTAAGTGAAGAGGGAGGGGCTAAAACCAGAAACAACACTATATTGGGTCTATGAACTCTTCCAGTGAAGACATCACGCAAACGTACTGAAACATTTGAATTATATTTGCCAAAATATTTCATTTAATGTTTGTTTAAAAAAACAAACATATGTTGTGCCAACAAAGATTTTACACTTCAGGAAAAGTAAATTTTGGCACCCTAAAAACATTACTCAACTTGCCTCATGGCAGCAGTTTCCCTGAATGCTGTTGGAATATGGATGAGAGCCCAGTTTAAGGATTGTGTACAGAGGGTGGCTATGATTAGATCATTCTCTCTTTGGAGTAGGGTTTTCAGTGGGGTTTGTATTGGGCCCACTTTACTCATTAATGACTTGGGTTTGGCATTGTATGCAATGTATCTGTGTTGTTAATGACGTAAAACTATGCAGGCTAAATCCATCCAGGATGTGACATCCCTGCAGGGAGATCTGGACAAACTTATAGACTGAGCAGATAAGTGGCAGATGATATTCCATGTTGATAAATGTGAGATTATAATATGCAAGACACCCTAAATGGATTTAAGTTAGAAATATCATTGATATAGGATGACCTGGGGGTACATGTTAGTGATGTGCAGGTCGAGAAAACCTCGACCCGCACCCAACCCGCACCCGTTCCGCTCTCAACCCGAACCCTACCCGAGCTTCTCACCTCTGTTTATTGACCCAAACCCGCCCCCCACAATGATGTCACAAAAGGGGCGGGGTGTGTTGGGCGTGCACCTATAAATTCACAAGCCGGAAGAGGAAACTGGCAGTGTTAGGTCGTAGGCAGGGAGGGCGAGCGGAAGAGCTCAACCCGAACCTGCTGGCAACCTGCAAGTGAAGTGGGTCGGTTCAAACCCGCCCAACCCACAGGTATCAGGCTGGCCCGTACATCACTAGTACATGTGCATGATAAACTTAGCTGCAGCAAGCAATGACAGTCAGCAGCAGGGGGGTCAGAAAAAAAATTGTACTGTATTAAAAGAGGTATAGATTAGGAGGAGGAGGCCATAGGCCCAATCTAGTATATGCAGTGCAGAAAAAGTCCAAAGAAGAGTTACTAAGTTGATAAAGAGAATGGAAGGTCTTAAATGAACTCTAGTACATACAGTTGATACAGTTTTTTTTAAGCAAAAAGGGTTGAAATTGAAGGACTTTTGTCTTTTTTATCCTCATCTACTATGTTACTCTGTTTTGCCGTGAATTTTCAGTTTTGTGACTATTTACTTCCCTGTCATAATTCCCTGTATATTCAACAACAATTCCTGTTGCTTGTCTTATATGTTTTATTTGTGTGTTACTTAATACACTATATAATAACCAAGTAAAGCTTATATGAATTTTACTTATAATCGTATCTTTACTTGCTATCTATAATTCTACACTACAGACTCTAATCATTTGCTTTAAGGTACAATCACTTGATACAGTCAGTAATGTTTCACTTCCATCTTTAATCACCCATTGCAGTTTAGAATTACCTTGATCACCTAGTATAAACAGCAATCATTATACTCTAGTTGTGATCACCCAGTAGATACTGTACCCACTGGCCTTTATGGGCCCTACTGCTGTAGCCTAACACCTGTAATCAAAAAGATTGTCTGCAATAACATAACTTCATCTTAAATTGCCTGTTTAGGATTGTAGCGAACTACCTCAGAATATAATCTGTACTCACTCAGTACTCTCGGTAACTGCTCAGTCTCATCTGTAAACCACTGGTACAGCATGTAGTCACTTAGTTAAAGCACTAATTAATTTGTACAAGCAGAAATCAATGAGATCAACAGTCAGCCAATATTGCCTGTAATAAGTAAGCACAGGCAGTGATCACACAGTACAGTGAGCTGTCACTTCACTCAATAACTGTACAAACTGTATTTACTCAGTGCCATACAGTATGTAATTCCCAGTATATTCTGTAATCACTCTACTTCATTTGTAATTACCACTTTGGTTTTTTTTCTCTTTGCATGTGCAGTACTGAGGTGCAGTCAGAAATAAGTCAGTTCCATTTTTAATAATTAAACTACATTTGTAACAACTATTTAAACATTTGTTTAAAACAGTATGGAATTATGCCCAAAATCTGTAACCACCCTATTACACTTTTTATTCTCAGTCACCTAAAACTACCTACTAAAATTAGGTTCTCTTTGAATAGTCTGCAGCTTGTTGCACTTTATCTGTAAAATCTACGATCCCTGCTTTTTTTTATTTAAGAGTGTACTCATAAGCACCTCATTTTTCTCTCCTTCAGACACAGAAAAGAGAAGACAGACTCTCTCTGGTCCTACATTCACATCTCTCTTGCAGAAACGTTTAGTCTCGGACAGCTTCAGATATATGAGATTGTTTTACGTCTTCAAGCCTCATGTGTGGGGTGCTGGATCCGTCGTATGATGCAATGGGTGTTCCTGTATATACACTGACCCTTCCTGCCCCTTCATTTATTATTATATTTTTTATCAATAAAAAAACAACATAATCCACCTGGTTTTACTGCAGTGAACAAAGTGGACTTGGACATGGGATCAAGTAGTATGTTAAACAGCTCTGTTCAGAGCTCTGACGTTATACAGAGAAACGTCCAGGATGATAACGTATACATGGCAAACAGAGAATTGTATGATATAAAGTCTATTACAAGGCTGTCAAATTGAAGGCCCATGGGCTGGATGTGACTCTTCAAAGACCCCGGACATGCAGTATGTCATGTAAATGGCCCACCACATGGAAATAGTTGTACAGCATTGGTTTATTACATGATGTAATCATTTATATTAGATAAGATTTTGTTTGTTTCAGAGATCCTTTTTAAATATTCTTTTATTGCATTGATATAAACGCATTGCACAATGAAAATTGTGGCATCAGAAAGAAGGTGCAACATAAATTGCAGGAAGCCAAGATGTTATATATATTATTATTATGTTGGGTTGAAAACCCCAACATACTGTTCTTCGACTTTGGCTTATTCTTCCGCTTCTTCTTTTTCTTATTCTTAGCGCCCCCCATTTTCTAAACGCTATTCCTCCTACAGTTTTAGGGGTACAACACCCAAACTCCCCACACTTCTTCGCCCTATAGCAGAGCAGGTTGCTTGTGCTTTTCTAAGTGATCCCGTCCCCCGTCTTTTTGTGGCGCCGCTCCGAACCCCCCAATTTTCCCATTGACTTTGACAGGGAAGATTTTCAAACTGCTGCCACACTTACAGCTTTGAAGCTACACCCCCCAAACTTGAATAACATAATCATGGGGTCACCCCAAATGAAACAGCGACATTTGTTGGATGACCCCAAAGTGGGAGGGGCCAACAACAGCCAATCAAATTTTAATCATTGACTTTAATGGGGTAATTGAAACTGCTGCCAATCTTACAGCTGTGAGGCTACACTCCCCAAACTTGAATCACATAGTCATGGGGTCATCCTGAATGAAAATAGGATGATTATTGGATGCCCAAAAGTGGGCGGAGCTGTGAACCGCCAATCAGATTTTACCTATTGATTTGGCGGAAATTCAACCTGCTGCCAGTCTCACAGTAATAACATCAGGGTCCCCAAACTTTTTACACTTGGTCACTAGGGGACTGCAGTTATGGATTTGAAAAGTGGGCGGAGTCACCAACAGCCAATCAAATTTCCCCTATTGATTTTTATTGGTTTGATGCCAGAGCTCCCAAACTTTGCACAGTCAGTCACTGGGTGACTACGCATTCAAGTTTTTTTTTTTTTTTTTTAAACCGCAAAGTGGGAGGGGCCAACAACAGCTAATCAAATTTTACCCATTGACTTTTATGGGAAAATTGAAACCGCTGCCAATCTTACAGCTTTGAGGCTACACTCCCCAAACTTGAATCACATAGTCATGGGGTCAGCCTGAATGAAAATATGATGATTGTTGGATGCCCAAAAGTGGGCGGAGCTGTGAACAGCCAATCAGATTTTACCTATTGACTTGGTGGAAATTCAACCTGCTGCCATTCTCACAGTAATGACACCGGGGTCCCCAAACTTTGCAGAGTTAGGCACCAGGTAACTGTGGTTCAAAGTAAGAAAAAGTGGGCGGAGCCACCAACAGCCAATCAGAGATTACCTATTGACTTTCAATGGGGAAATTCAATCTGCTGCCATTCTCACAGTACTAACACCAGGGTCCCCAAACTTTTCACAGTTGGTCACTAGGGGACTGCAGTTTTAGTTTTTAAAAGTGGGTGGAGCCACCAACAGCCAATCAGATTTCACCTATTGAATTTTATTGGTTTGATGCCAGGGTTCGCAAAATTTTGCACAGTCAGTCACTGCGTGACTTCATACTCAAGGTTAGAAAAAGTGGGCGGGGCCACCAAAAGCCAATCACATTTCTTTCATTGTTTTCAGTGGGGAAATTTTAACTGCTCTCACAAGTTTAATGTCAGGGTCCCCAAACTTTGCACAGTTTGTCACTGGGTGACTATGTTCCAAGTTTAGAAAAGTGGGTGGGGTCAACAACAACCAATTAGATTTCACCTATAGACTTCATATGTTTTAATTTAAACTGCTGCCATTCTTTAAATATTAATACTAAGGTCTCCAAACTTTGCAGAGCTAGTCACCTGGTAATTGCGGTTCAGAGTTAGAAAAAGTGGGTGGAGCCACCAACAGCTAATCAGATTTTAACTATTGATTTTCAATGGGGAAATTCAACCTGCAGCCATTCTCACAGTATTAACACCAGGGTCACTAGGGGACTGCATTTTTAGGTTTTAAAAAGTGGGTGGAGCCACCAACAGCCAATCAGACTTCACCAATTTTGTTTAAATTTAAAATTCTGCTTTTCTCACACTATTTATGTCAGGGTTCCCAAACTTTGCACAGTCAGTCACTGACTGACTACATATTCATGGTTAGACAAGTGGGCAGAGCCACCAACAGCCAATCCATTTCCACCCATTAAATTTCATTGGTTTATATTTAAACTGTTGCCATTATTTAAATATTAATTCCAGGGTTGTTAAAGTTTCCAGAGTTAGTCACTGGGTATTTTCAAAAAGTTTCAAAAAGTGGGCAGAGCCAATAAACAGCCAATAACATTTCACCTATTTACTATGGTAATGGTACAATGGGGAAGTGTAAAATGCTGTCAGTCTCACAATTTTTATGCCTGAGTCCCCAAAATTTGCAAAGTTGGTCACTGGAGGACTGCAGTTCAAAAATAGGAAAAGTGGGTTGGGCCACTAACAGCCAGTCAGATTTCATACATTGAATTTTATTGGTTTAAATTTAAAATGCAGCCATTCTCACATGTTTGTCACTGGGTGACTTCAACTCAAGGTTAGAAAAAGTGGGCACACCCACCAACCACCAATCACAATTCACCTATTGACTTTTATTAGTTTAAATTTAAACTGCTGCCATTCTTTAACTATTAATCCTAGGGTCCCTAAACTTTTCAGAGTTAGTCACTGGGTAACTGCAGTTCCAGGTTAGAAAAAGGGGGTGGAGCCACCAACCGCCAATCACTGTTGTCACTCGTTGACTTTCGGTGGGGAAATTTAAGTTGCTGCCATTCAGACACTATTAAAACCAGGGTCCCCAAGCTTTGCACAGTGGTTTTTACTATATAACTGTGGTCCATGGTCAGAGAAAGTGGGCAGAGCCCATTCAGTGACTTCATGTTTTTCAACCCAACATGAAGTTTGTTCTCAAACTTCCCTTTCTAGTTATTATTATTATTATTAACATTTATTTATAAAGCGCCAACATACCCCGCAGCGCTGTACAATAAGTGGGTTTCATACATTGGACATACAGAGTAACATATAAAGCAATCAATAACCGATACAAGAGGTGAAGAGGGCCCTGCCCAAAAGAGCTTGCAATCTACAAAATATATAGCTTCTTCTTCTTAGCACCCCTCATTTTCTAAACACTACTTCTCCTACAATTGTAGGGGTACAACACCCAAACTCTCCACACTTCTTCGCCCTATAGCGGAGCAGGTTGCTTGTGCTTTTCTAAGTGATCTCGCCCCCCGTCTTTTTGTGGCGCCGCTCTGAACATTTCAATTTTCCCATTGACTTTGACAGGGAAGATTTTCAAACTGCTGCCGCACTTGCAGCTTTGAAGCTACACCCCCCAAACTTGAATAACACAATCATGGGGTCACCCGGAATGAAACAGCGACATTTGTTGGATGACCCAAAGTGGGAGGGGCTAATTACAGCAAATCAAATTTCAGACACTGACTTTAATGGGGAAATTGAAACTGCTGTCAATCCTACAGCTTTGAGGCTACACTCCCCAAACTTGAATCACATATGGGGTCAGCCTGAATGAAAATATGATGATTGTTGGGCAGAGCCATGAACAGCCAAACCTTTCACAGTTGGTCACTAGGGGACTGCAGCTTTAAAAAAGTGGGCGGAGCCACCAACAGCCAATCAGATTTCACCTATTGGATTTTATTGGTTTGATGCCAGTGTTCCCAAACTTTGGGTGACTACGTACTCAAGGTTAGAAAAAGTGGGCGGGCCGCCAAAAGCCAATCACATTTCTTTTGTTGTTTTTAGTGGGGAAATTTTAACTGCTGCCATTCTCACATGTGTAATGTCAGGGTCCACAAAATTTGCACAGTTTGTCACTGGGTGACTACATTCCAAGTTTAGAAAAGTGGGTGGGTCCCACAACAGCCAATCAGACTTCACCTATAGACTTCATTCGACTCTTTGCACAGTAGTTTTTACTACATAACTGTAGTCTAAGGTTAGAAAAAGTGGGCAGAGCCAACAACATATCAGATTCATTCAGTGACTTCACGTTTTTCAAACCAACATAAAGTTTGTTCTCAATCTTCCCTTTCTAGTTGAAGGGTTACAGCTTCATTTACAAGCAATGGCATGATGTGTATGTAACTACGTTCAACTTTTTTCCAATTTTCTTTAATGTGTTAAAAACCACTACATTAATAAGTCTTCACCTTAAAAATACGCTATAAAACAACAGGTCTCACTGTAAAAATTCATTTGTGCTATGTGCACAAAAAAATCCTTGTACTCCCAGAATGCTGTTGGTGCTATCTACAGGAGAGAAGGAAGATGGGCTACACATGGGCATCCCTTACCTCTATATTGCATGCAGGTCAGAACAGGCATGCCAGGAACGCCAATAAATTTAAGGTGCTAGGAAGCCCTGTACTTACTGCTGGCTGTCTAGAGAAAGACAGAGCTCAGCTTAAAGGGGCAGAGAGATAGGTAGTCAAACAACTGATCTACTGCACTGGACTCAGTTTACAAACAGTATATCGTTCAGGTCCTTCCCATGAGGCAAAGGTTATTCAATTCACCCTAACTTAATTGATCTATTGATCTCTATTCACAAAAAACTAATACCAGACTGGGTTTAGAACTGATGCACTTTATGCATAGGGCCCTCTCAATCATCAAGAATTTTGGCAGCCCTTTGACAGAAAACACAATATGACATGACCAGGACCTTCTGGATTGTAACTGGGGCATGGAAACCCCCGCAAAAAAACCCTAAAATTCACCTTTGAGGTTAACGTTTCCTGCAAGTTAAAAATCTGATTTTAAAGACATTCTGTCATGATTTTTATAGTGCATTTTTTATTTTAAATGTACAGTTTTTACCATTTAAAATGTAATTCTTGAACCAACATATGTATATTTTAGTTGTAATATTGGTGTGTAGGCAGCCATCTCAGTACATTGTGCCTGATTCTGAGCTTTCAGAAGGAGCCAGCACTACACAATAAAACTCCTTTAAGATAAACTATTGTTTCTCCAACCCAATATGCTGTCAACATGACCCAGGTTGCATAATAGCAAACATGGTTTCCCCTCTTTGGGTTCTATTATGTCTACCACTATGTGGGCCATGGGAGCTGAACTCGGTTTGATATCCACAATGCTGAAATCTTCTCCAGCCTTCAGGAAACCTACTTTTTGGAAGGGTAAGGGCAGGGCCGCCATCAGGGGGGTACAGGGGGGACAATCGTACCGGGCCCGCTGAGTTTTGGCTCTTAAGGGGGGCCCGGCTCTGCTGCACTTACTTGTATTAGCCGGGCCCCTTGCTGTCAGCACCTAAAGCTCGGATATTTTCCTTTACCAAGCTCGCTGCACTGCTTGGCCCAGCCCACCCACAACCCGATTGGTTTAGCCCACCCACAACCCGATTGGTTTAGCCCACCCACAACCCGATTGGTTTAGCCCACCCACAACCCGATTGGCTTAGCCCACCCACAACCCGATTGGCCCAACCAGCCCCAGCCCGGATTGGCCCAGCCCGGATTGGTCCAGCCTTCCCCCAACCTGGATTGGCCCAGCTCTCTGCCATAGAGAAAAAGATAGAAAAACAAGGCAGAAGTAAGAAAGTTTTGAGCAGAATAGTATATTAAATGGGAGTGAAGAGACTGGGAGAAACAGAAAGGAAGAGTATGTATAGAAAGCCAAAGAAGTGAGGAAAGGTAGCAGAGTTGAGGGTGTGGGTGAAATTTGGACAAAGAACTCTGCTCCTGCTTCTGATAAACCTCTATTGGAAAGTAGTAACTTAAAATACTGCATTTTTTAGTGAAGCAATGTTTATATTGGGGTTCCTTAAATGAAAAATAAAACCATCCCATGCACATGTACACATCAAGCTGCATATAATGTTAGGAGAGAAACTGCAGTGGACCCTGTCCTGTTATTCTTAATTCCTTGAAAAAAATATATATTTTTTTGTTACAGATTGCTGCTCCTTACCTTTTAATACACATTGGATAATTTAATAGGCATAGACATCTCTTCTGGCTTCAGTATATTAAAAAAAAAAAAATTAAATTTCAGTTTTAAAACCAACCTATTTAGTTATTGTAATTTCAATAGAGCGACAGATCTTCGGAAAATACCACTCCCTTCACTAAAATTCACATCACAGCATATAAAACACCTTACTTGTGGCAAATTAGCATAATTGCTGAAAAATGTGTAAGAAGGGAGAGGTATTTTCGTGAGATTTGTCGCCCATGTAGCAAACAGTTCCCCCAGTCTCCTCTTGTGCCATAACCATTAGCACTGCTGTTGCCACGTCTCCCTCTTGTTGGTTACATGGTTCCCCTGGCCACCAATATGTGTTCTGGTTTTTAACCATTAGGCCTCTGGGGGGCCCTGATAATTTGGTTGTTCGGGGCCCCGTGATTTCTGATGGCAGCCCTGGGTAAGGGAATCTGGGATATCCAAAAGCTTTGCCTCTCATTATATTTAATATATCTGGGGCTATCTGGAATTATTGTTCATAGAAGTTAATGTACCATTATTTACAATTATGTGTGTGTGTATATATCTATATCTTATATAAATAAAAAATATTTTTAATATAGTTATTTAGGGAAACATGCAATCTATAAAGTCTGGAGTGGGGAGATGTATAACATAATAGCCAGAACTCTACTTCCTCCTTTACAGCTCTCTAAGCTGTTAGCAGTCAGTAACCAATCAGTGACTTGAGTGGGAGTCATATGGGACATAACTGCTCAGTTAGTTTGCACTTGAATCTGACCTACGTGCTCACAAACTAACTGAACAGTTATGTCCTATATGCTCCCCCTAAAGTTACTGACTAACAAAGAGGTGAGAGCTGAAAGCAGGAAGTAGAGTTCTGGCTATTATGTTAGACATCTGCCCACTCCTGCCTTTATAGATTACATTTTTGCCTAACAAACTATATTAGAAATATTTTTTATTTTGCACAGTTTTATTTTTACACTGAACTGTTCCTTTAAGGCTAATGGCACATGCTGCAGTTTTTCCACAGTGTATTTTAGCTGGCAGAGAAATTTCTGAAGCCACCCTAAGTTATTAGAAGGCAGTATAGGCAGTTTTTCCTGTTTACCCACTCGCTATGATTCAGGACAGTATCAGCAGTGCTATTGGCCCATGGAGGCACTATCAGTTCCGGTTTCTGAATCTTTCAGCAGAGGAGTCAGTGAGCTGCTATCTTTTTACCTGCCCTTTGTTCTACTGATGGACTGCCGGGAGAGAAAGGAAGGGGGTGATATCACTCCAACTTGCAGCACAACAGTGACTTGTCAGAGGGAAAGTAAGGCAATGGCTAGCCCTGTGCAAATGTTAAAGTTAAGGGCACAGGTGGCACAGGTGCCATCCCACCGGCGATTCACATTCTTGCTGGTGGGATGGCACATCGGGGAGATTAGTCGCCCGCATTAAATTTTTTACTATTGCAGGGACTAATCTCCCCGTGTTCCACTGCCCTAAATGGAAAACATCTGTTTGCTCTTTTAAAAACAGATTTCAGTGCAGAATTCTACTGGAGCATGGAACATGGTTTCCTGTGACAACAGGGAATACTACAAGCTGCATTTCCTGCAACAGAATAAAGTTGGATAGACTCTTGTTTCTTAATGAAATACACTGACAGTTTGATGAAGACACATGAAACAAGAAGCTATTCGACATGGAAGATCTGATGTATAAACACTGCTGCAAAATCTCATCATGCATCCTAATACAACAGCACACAATTTTGGTATGTTAAAACATATCATTATTTGTGATGTTTGGTGTTTACATCTCATGTAGCTATTGCCCTGACAGAAAGCAAACATTTGGTCAACTCTGTTAATTACTGAACATATATACACTATAGGCATAATTGGACAGAAGTGCAAGAGCACCTAAGGGCACAAGAATACAGAGAGCACCTCTGTGTGGGGTCTGGCTCTGCCCCTCGAGAATAAAGTGCTGTCGAATGCCAGCATTGCTGTTAGTGATCAGGCCTGGTTTACAGTTAGTGTTCTAATTCTTCTTACAAGTGCTCAGTTGGATTAAGGTCAGTCTCTGTGCCAACCAGACAAGTTCTTCCACCCCCATCTCGGCAAACCCATTCTCTGTGGAGCTTAGTTTGTCCTTGGAAACATTATTTTGCTAAAAAAGGAAAAGCATTTCTGTAAAATGTTGCTACAAATTACATGTAACTGTTAAGTATGCCATTGGTTTGCTTTCAGTGAGAAGCCAAACCCAAGCTATCCAAAGATCCCTCTTTATTCTGAGCAGTTCATGTTATGAGCCTGAAGTCATGTTATCCTTTGTAAATCAGATCATGAGTAATCTTAGATGCCCTACTCTACTTTATATTTTTTTGTAGCTAGGACCCCTAAAACTTATAAGGTGACAATATAACCTCCCTAATTTTACTAATAATACTTCTACTATTCCTAAAATTCCCTAAACCCAAAACCATAGATATTTCCTGGACACTTGATCCCAGACATAGGTTCTTTCTTGCCATGTTCAGTCTACACAGGTCTTCTTCTCTTCATCTTTATGCAGGCCCTTCTGCTGTCCTAAGGCACCAAAATGATGCTGCCCTCCTAATTTTATAGTGTCAGATCGGAGGGAGCACTGCATGGCTAGTGTGAAGACGGAAAAAAATGTCTGCACTCGTAGAGCTGAAATTCCAGTTTAAAAAGCTGAATTTCTGCTTTTAAAGTTACCAGAAGCATGCTTTTTGCAGGTTCTGGTAACCTGTGGGGCAATACCTCTGCCACACTAAGCATTAAAAATTTCCCTTTGCATGCAACTGGAGTAAATTCATCCCTCATCCCTTACAAGTCTTTTCCTGGAGACACAGCTATATGTTGCATATACTTACAGTCATCTTAGGCTAGTGCCACATGAGGTGGATTCTGAGCCTGCGGATAAACACAGGCTGAGAATCTGCCCCAACAATTGAGAAATCTGATGTGGCTGCAGCCAGACCCATTACGATGGCCCAGGTGCAGCCACAACAAAACTGCGCAAAGGCTCCTGGTGCAGCCACAACAATCAGATTTTTCAAGCATAGGGCAGAGAATTCCCCCTGCGTGGCTAATCTAAATGCATTTCTGCAGCATCTGAAACAATTGAGACTTTACTCTGCTTGCAGCTTAGAGATTCAAGCGTTAACAATAATGTAAGCTTTTTCTCCAAAGTTACAGCATTAATGCTACAAAATCCCTAGAATGAATGATCCTTAAAACATGACTAGACTGCAGAATGTCACACCAGTACTCAATAATAAGCTTCACCATGGTAGAAAAAAAGGATTAGAATGTTTCTTAAGATAAAGAAAAACATTTTTTCAGCAGTTGCTTTTACAGTTTTTGCTGATAGTGTTCTTTTAAAGTGAAAACTACTGCTGCCTTTTTAAGATGTTTCTATTCACAAATACACAAATAAGAATGAGATACAGGTTGCAGGATAATGCAAATGTTGGCTTTAGATAAGCACTGATATTTAATTTACTGACTCACATGTACCACTATACTGCTGGCAGAAAAAGTTCAGATCTACTCATAGATGTGCGTAGATTCCTTTCTGGCTCACACGTCATTAGATAAGTGAGAAGGGAAATTGCTCTGATGCAGAGAATTTGGTGTGTTTTATGACCATGCTCGGAAAGGCAGTTATTTAGATAGATATAAGCTGGGCTGTATATGAAGTGCAGCCCACTAATTACTGAAAGCAGATGACAGTGACAATGAAGCAAATCATTAATCAGCCCTTAAAGGGGCAGTATACACCTATATAAACCTTTTTTCAAAATGAGTTAAATAAATAGAAGTTATGCTTGAAATATACTTTGCCTATTCTTTAAGAGATCTTTCCTTCCCATAATCAGATGAGTTTGTTTAAATATATAGGTAATGAGCTCTGCATAAATACCTTTTGCCTTTTCTCCTTTGTTGTGGCTTACACACAAACAGAAGCCTAAAATGCAGGGGGTTTAGCTATGAACAGGTATTTTGATTAATTGGAAATTAAGTTTCTCAGTATACTCTGTTCAGCTTAAGTAACAAAAACATTTATATGGTCATTTCTTTTTCAAACAACAGGGTACATTTAATTCAAAACAACAATATGCAAACAAATAAAAATTCATATGTCTGAAACAAAGACAGGCTTGGGAAGCTTTAGTTTTCTCAAATTCTTAGCAAGTTTTTCATTACACAAGCTCATCTCCATCTCTTTCCCCTCCCTCAGTGATGCTGTTCTGCACCATTGGACAAGTTTATTATATGAAAGGGCATATTTATTCTCTATTTCTTATCAGCAACATAGGTAAAGTTTGCCTCTGTCCATTAACCTGTACAAGTATAGGACCCGTTATTCAGAATGCTCGGGACCAAGGGTATTCCGGATAAGGGGTCTTTCTGTAATTTGGATCTCCATACCTTAAGTCTACTAAAAAATGAATAAAACATGAATTAAACCCAATAGGATTGTTTTGCATCCAATAAGGATTAATTATATCTTAGTTCGGATCAATTACAAGGTTCTGTTTTTATACTACAGAGAAAAGGGAAATCAGTTTCAAAATTCTGAATTATTTGATTAAAATGGAGTCTATGGGAGATGGGCTTTCTGTAATTCGGAGCTTTCTGGATAATGGGTTTCCGGATAAGGGATCCCATACCTGTACCAGTTTTGTTTTAGTCTGACCACAGACACCTGTTTGCTATGGGTTTAAGACTAAGGTCACCTTTGCCAATGTTAACTCCTAACCACCAAAGTTCCCTGATTCAGATATTAGTATAAAAGGTCTATACCAACTATATGAACTGTATTATAACAAGTTTATTTTTATATAATGAAAATGATAGCAGAGTTGTTTTCATCAAATGTATTTTTTTTTTACTGAACATGTATACATGGGTATACATGAGCTCCATAATTTTAGTTGTTGCAGTGATGTGTCATCTGTACCACTGCATTGGTTTAGCTGGACTTGGATTTTTAATTTTTATTAATTGCTGTTATCATATCTACCATTACGTATGACATGACAGCATACACGTGTCAGGGAGCTATTTTCTTGCTACCTGAATGGCTGCTGGGGTGGGAGGAGAAGGGAGGGGTGATATCACTCCAACTTGCAGTACAGCAGTAAAGAGTGGCTAATGTTTATCAGAGCACAGGTCACATGGCTGGGGGCACCTGGGAAACTAAGAATATGGCTAGCCCCTTGTCACATTTCAAAATTAAATTAAAAAAAATCTGTTTGCTCTTTTGAAAAATGGATTTCAATGCAGATTCTGCTGGAGGAGTTATATTAACTGATGAGTTTTGCAAAAAAAACATGTTTTTCTGTGACATAATCCCTTTAATGTCTAGCAAGTGGCAAATGTATAGATGTCCCTGAAAGCTCTATGAAATACAGCAAATAAGGAGAACAACATAGGCTGTGTGAGGGGAATCCAGTGCAGGTGCTGTGATTAATGAGTTACCACCTGGGAATAGGGGAAGGTCTGGGGGTAAGCTCTCTTCCCAGGAAGTAGGAAGTGGCAGTGAAGAGTTGCTCCTGCAATAGGTTTTGAAAGTTGTAAGCAGAGCCAAGTCACAGTACAAAACTATATTTATATTGAGCAAATTAAAAGAAAGTTTAACTAATGCTGGGCCTATTGATTATAGCCCTAAGCCAGCGGAAGAAAGTACTCTGCCAGACTGTGTAGGACCAACCACTGGAAAAGAGTTCTCATGCGATAATTTTGGGACTGCCCAATTAAGGGGGCCCACAGAAAAGCCTAGGAAAATATTACAGTAAGAATCGTAATTCCCTGGAGCTGCCTAAGCTATATTGGCAATTGGCTGTAAACCAGTGTCTGCTGTACCAAGTTGATAAAATACAGTATGTAGCATAGTAGTGGAACAGCTAGAGGTACCCCAACCTTATAGAAGAATGGGTCTTTAAACACGTGTTGCTAGGATACCTGGGTCCTTAAGAAATACCTTAAGAATGCCTTAAGAAATACATCTTCTAAAAAGGTAATTCCTTTATGTCTAAGGTGATAAAAGATTTATGTAAATTGCTAAAAATTACATGACTTTTTACATACACTGTATTTGTATGGTGTAAGCTGACCTTAGAGTGGCATTAGTTTTACCGAAGAGCAGGTCCTGTACAGGAAGACTACTAGTGAACCAGGCTGTTCTGTAATGGAGAAAATCTGTGTTATTATGTTATGCACTGTTAAAACATATCCTTCTAAAGGACTGGGACCCAAAACTACAATTCATGTTTAAGATGAGGCCTTATCAGGGACCGATAAAGAGGCAAAATCATGCTTTCATCCCTCAGATTAATGCCTATTTTATTTAAGGCATTAAGGTTTAATAGTTTATTAGAGCAGTCACTGACAGACGTTGCACATTCTGTTATCTACAAAAATCCCCACATGCTTATGCATTAAGGATGCTCCTAACAAACTATGATTTATATGTGGTTGGGCCCACTGCAAAAAAACCTCTATACCTGTCCGCCCCTTGTGTCACCTGCTCCCCACTAGATCTGAAGTAGGAGAGTGGCTGAAGAGGGGGCATTTCTATAATGGAATTAGACTCCTATGAGTGTGTGGTAGCTATTACTATAAAAACAGTATTTTTGTGTTTTTCTAATTCTAGATAATACTGAGTGAATGAAAAAGCTCACATATATTAAACAAGAGCAAGGTGCAAAACCAAGTTTTTTTCACACACAAAGGTGTAAAGTACAGAGCCTTTTTGAGCATTACAGTCTTGCACTAGTGCTAGGTGCAAGGTGTATACCTTGTGTGCAATTTTGTGTCCATTAGAGTGCTATTGCTTGTTCTTTCATAAGTGACATAAGTGGGGTTACTGTACTGCAGGGATCTCCAACTTTTTATACCCATGAGCCACATTTAAATGCAAAAAAAACAAAATGCAACACAAGCATGAAAAAAGTTCCTGGAGGTGCCAGTGAGAGCTATAATTGGCTATTTGATAGCCCCTATGTTGGCAATTACACTGGGAATTTATGCAATCTGCTCAGGCTCAGATTTGTGGAGAGGCCACAAAGGCCTGGGCCTAGGGCAGCAAAAATTTAGGGAGCGACATGCTGCCCAGCCACACCTAAATTCAGTCGCATACGGAGCATTGGGAACAGGACTCGCAGAAAACGTCAGCACATCCAGTGTCGGACTGAGATGGCAGGGGCCCACCAGAAAACCCTGGGCAATGGGCCCACTCTCAGAACTTCAATTGCTCCTGTACTCCCTCAAACTATTTATTCTCCTAGTCTCTTTTTTCTACATACTATACACTATTCTTCCATCTATCAAGCTTCCTTGTTCCTAAACAGAAATAGGGAATGACCCTGAAATAGGCTAAATAGTTAAAAGCAAGAGGACCCTCTGGCACCTGGGCCCACCGTATGTTTTCCTAGAATCCTGGTGGGGCAGTCCGACACTGAGTGTGTCCTGTCCCCAGTGCTCCATGTGCGCGATCCTGAGGGGGGAGGAGAATGAGGGCAGCTTCTGGGCACTTCTTAATGAAACCGGTGCTGAATCTTTTAGAGGCCACTGTAAGCATCCAAAGGGTTGGTAAACAACATGTTGCTCACAAGACACTGGTTGGGGATCACTGTTATACAGCCTTCCACAGAGATGCCAGCTACCCCAATATATAATTAGCAGGGCCGGATTTGTTGGCCGGGCGCCCCGAGGCCGCCCCCTCTCTGTCTCGCCCCCCTGCGCATGCGCGAACGGCGAACGCCCCCTGCGCATGCGTGAACGGTGAACCCCCCCCCGCGCATGCGCGAACTTGCGATTGCGCATGCGCGGCCCTCAATCGCATACGGAGCAGTGGGGGAGAGGTCCCCATTGCTCCGTATGCGCAATAAACTTTAATATTTTGGTGCGGCGGGGAGGCATGCCGCCCCCCAATTTTTGCCGCCCTAGGCCCGGACCTTTGTGGCCTTTCCACAAATCCGGGCCTGATAATTAGGGTGATAATGACCTAATGCAGGAAATACATTTAAAAAAAAAAAATCCATGGGATTATTTAAAGTCTCTACTGCCAGCAGTAGTCCCAGTGTGTGAAAGAAGTCTGAAAGTATATTCATTATATTTATATATATAAACATATTTATAAATATATATACAGTATATATATATATATATATATACATATATATATATGAGTATATATATTAAAGATTATACAAATTATTTGGGTTGTCCTGCAAGACAGAACTGTATGTTACCCAACTAGCCACATTTTCTTGCATGGCTTCTTCAATAATTGTAATTGTACTGTAATGCAGTAATGTGATGTAATGCACTGTGCACTATTTATACCATCATGTATAGAGCAGGAAAAGCCAACATATATGTCCATTTTCTACTCATTATTGTCTCAGTAGACTGCCAGTTACAGAGGAGCCATGGCACTGACAACATACAGTAATACAAATGTAGCAATCTGAATGAAAAACCAGTCAAAAGAACATAAAATCCAGTGTTAAAGAAATATGTTAATTACTGTTCTGGGCTTAAAGATATGTATTTGTTTTACTTTATTGAGATTATAACAGAAAATGGAGAAAAACCCGAAACTCATTTTTTAGCTCCTCTCTTGCGGCTTGTACTAATCAGCATCTTTTCTGCATTTCCCTGCCGTGGATCCTTCCTGCAGTCCACTGCAGGGAAAGCAGGAACAGACAAAGCCCATTTTTTCCATATCGTTCTGTACTTACACAAGTGCATGTAAGTACCAAACGTTCGGCATTTACATGCGTCTGTGTGAGTACACCATGATAGGGAAGAAAGTGCTGGATTTTGCCTTGGGTTTCCCTGTTGTGGAACGCAGAGGCGAAATGCCTGGGCTTGTACTCACGGGCAACTGCTGCATTCCACCTGTGTTTGGTGCTTACATGTGCCTGTGTGAGTACAGCACCATAGGAAAGAAAAGGCTGCATTTCGCCCTGTGTTCCCCTGCGGTGGAATGCAGAAAATGTTGCAGCAGGGGAATGCAAGGGTGAAACACCTGTCTGTATGAGCCATTTTGGAGGGGGGGTGGAGTATTTTAAGTTTTCTGCAATAGCTGCACTGTAGCTAATCGGATTTAATTAAATTATTAACTCATATATTATGTATATTGGGATTAGTAATGCAGCAACAATTAAGTGTTGTCAAGCAACTGATCCCCTTCAAACCACAAAAACATTTCTATTGTGTTACCACAAGGGGGCACTGATGCATGAACAGATTAACAATTTAATGTTGCCTAAGAGGGATATATACTCTAATTAATGAGCTGCTGCTTAATCTCGAGTATACATTTATGTATAAATTAAGAGAATTCATGCTGCCTAAAATTATAATTCATTAATTGTATATAAATGTGTACATTTTGCTACCTTCATGATGTATGCTTTAAACACATACTTCAAAGACATGGAACACAGTTCCAAACAAATCAGCCTCAGCTAGACTCTGTGTATTACAAACCAGTAGCTATACAGTGTTCCCCAGCTGCTTAGAGCCACTGTGTAAATATTGGTGCAGGCAGAGGGGCTTAAGCCAAGTCAATGAGTGATACAATCAGCTTGTATAATGTGTATTAATGAAAGTCCTGGCATTTTATCGATGCTGTTAAAGTATAAGAGTATTAACTACTGCTTCACTTTATGATACATGACTATTTGTGGCCATAAAACCTTGGTGACCATGTGATAATGCTCTGTGCCAGATACCTGATCACTTTCTGTTTTGAGTAAAGTCATGTACTTTAATTCTAAAACTTTTTTATTCAATTAAAACTAAGTATAAAGGAAAGAAATCTAAGCTGTGCGATTTCAAAATGATATAAGCGCGCAGTGTTTTTAATATGTAGCAGCTGAGGCAAACAAGACCTGTTTTAGGAATGGGTAGGCAAGATATTCACACTGGGACTCTAGCACCAGAGAATCTTTCATGAGAAAACAAAGATCAAAGTATATATATTGTGTAATAATTGCTAAATATTTTGAGTATTAATGTCTAACCTATGCCCCTCTAGCTCTTTTCAGTCTCAGCAGGCAAAAGTTTTGTGGCAGGGGTAGTGCTGCAAATTGTAGCACAAAAACATCTAAAGGGTTGCAGGTTGGATACCTGATTAATGTAAAGCAAATCTACAGTAATTCCTCTTTGCTCTAATTGGTAACATGAAAAAGGTTACAGGGGTTAGATGATATTTCTGATAATGTTGTCCCCTCAAATGATGGCAGCCTTTTTACATTAGCAGGGCATTTTTTCCCTGTCTAACTCTAGGTAAATAAAATTAAAAGAGAAAACAGATGAGAGGAGATACTGAAATAACAAACCAATCATATTACAGGTATGGGATCTGTTCTCCGGAAACCCGTTATCCAGAAAGCTCAGAATTAAGAAATAATTAAACTTTTTACAAATCAGTTACTTTTTCTCTCTGATAATAAAAGAGTACATTGTACTTGATCTAACTAAGATATATTGATTCCTTTTTGGAGTCAAAACAATCTTATGGGGTTATTTTAGTGTTTAAATAATTTTTTTGTATGGTGATCCAAATTACGGAAAGATCCCTTATCCAGAAATCCCCAGGTCCCGAGCATTCTGGATTACAGGTCCCATACCTGTATTACTATCTTATACCTGTGCTACCATTTGAATGGAGCATCTCCAGAATTAGCGGCCTAATTGTTTTAATCAACCTAATAATCCATAAAACAAAAGCGTTTAGGGGAAAGAAATGTAACAGCTAGTGCCTCCCCTTTAAGGGTTAGGATTAATCAAAGATTACAGTAAGCATTTTATTGGAAAAAAGGGCATCCAAAATGTAACAGTGGTGACTAAATTATGCTTAGGAAAATAGATATTACCTAAGGTAAGGGTGTCCTCCAGCAAGTAAGCAAAAGTGACAGACACAGCACAATCTTGAACATGAGGTGCTAACATAATAAGAGGTTCAAAGTTCTTGTTACCCATGATAACCAGTTCTTGTTACACATGATAACCAGTTCTTGTTACCCATGGCAACCAAGTAACAGTACTTAAATCTGTCCTTGTTGCTTTGGGTTACTTGGCCTGGAGCAAGAGTGGGAAGAGAACTGAACTGGTATTGCACGCAGGACTCAGACTAGGGATTGGCAGACAGAAGAGGTTCATGCCTAGTGCCCTCCTTCATGTGTCTCCTCTGCCTAGCCCTGCTGCCAATTAAACAGTTAATATAAAGATCTGTTCATTTGGTGATGTTGTGAAATGACTGGTTATTTTGCCATTTTGGGCACTTACATGGTGGGGTAAATCAGGCTGATCTGATCATTTTGCTCCCAGGCCGATGATCAGATTATAATATGGGCCTGTGCAGACAGGTTGGAAGACAAGTGTTTGCATACTCAGGGAGCATTGTCCCAAGCATACTCAAGGCGCTAGAGCTGGAACTACCACCTTTATACTTATGTAAAATAACAAACAGACTTTTAAATTTGAGACCACCTCAGTGCTGAGCTCCTACAAATAGAAGGAAAGTTCTTCCAGAGATTAGACTGTTGTTAACAAGAAAGAGAACAATTCTCAATACTTTGCATGAGAGTTTTGCAAATATAATATACCATCGTACAAAGAAAGTGACTTTCAGAGATTACTGTGAGTGCTGGCCTTCAGTAAACACATAGGTACCATTTACCCTCCCACACTCACTCTTGCTAAGCTTATCCAGTGTTGTCAGCCTCCTTTCCATATTAAGAGACTCGCAATAGGTTTACAATTCCAACACTCTACCAGATTGCATGTTAACAATCATTTGCCAGTACAGCTTCAATGCCGGCATCTTTTTACACAACCCAGTGGCACTGGCAGTCCTTTCAAAGTTATAGTGCTAGCACCAGGTAAGCCTTCTCAGTGCCAGTACATTTTTACTCTGCAGTGCAGGTTTAAGGTTAGAGAAAGCATTTCAGATGGCTGAACAATTTGCCTGTCACTCAGTTCTGGCTCCATGGCTACCCTGATAATTACCATAATTACCCCACAATATTGCTTCAGCAGCAGAGATGTGGGGGGAGGGGTCAGTTCCTACAGTGCCAAGCAGTGTGCAGGATATGTTACATGAAAGGGTTAATTAACTGTATGCAGATAAACACTCTGTTTAGTACAGTAACATGCTGCTTATTGTATAATATAAATACTGCTCTTTCTTTAAAACAAAGATTCATATATTGCTCTGTGTATAATAAACATAAATGTTGATTAGTGTATTCTATTTGCATATATACAAAAAGCAATTTTCTGTTGGTGTATCTGTGTGATACAGATTCACACTGTATTGTATGAGGAAACATTTGAGCTTAGTACAGGCATTATTTTGGATAGCATCAGAATAACCCTGCTATGTACATTTTCTCATGACTGGTATGTCATACACCAGCTGTTTTCTGAAAGCCAATACTGGTGGATAAGACTGGCACTCGTAACTCAACTAATGTGTAAATAGAAACAAGAAATACTAGAGGGACAGTTTACTAAGAGCAAAGGGTAATAAACTGGCACAAATTGCCATATTTCTTACCCACAATGTAGTGTTTACAAAGCAGCAGCAAGTTAGCATCTGCAATGGTGAACAAGGCAAGCTGAAATAATTCACAAATTACATTAATACCAGAAGGCATCAAAAAGATTTCCTTTGAAAGGGAATCTCAGAAAATGATGACTGAATTTCAGTAGCAGGCTATAAGAAGAATCAATTGGTCGGAGCCTATGAACGGCATAATTAGGGGCAATACTTTTATACACCCTCAAAAAGGGACTACCATTCCAAACACAAGCAGCATAATTGTAACACTGTGGGTGTTTTTCATTGCCTCAAATGCCCATGAAGTCTGGCTTATTTTGGCCAGACAGTTAGAAATATTAATCATATTAAATGAACACAAATCAGTAATCACAAATTTTGATCTGACTAAGGTAAAATAATGAAATGAGAATAGTAAGGCTGATGAGGGAGAGAAAAAGAAAACAATCTGAAACCTATGTGTGTTTCATTTATTTAAGCACTGGTATAGCATAGTCCCGAGTTAGATCTTTAATGTTGGAGAAAGTAAGTAAAAAAGCTGTTCCACGCAATAATATCCCTGTAGTGGGAATACCACAGGGCCAGGAAGACACAAATCCGGAACTCTTCCTTGAAAAACTGATCAAAGATCACCTTGGTGCGGGACACCTATCACCAATGTTCATCATAGAGCGAGCTCACAGAATCCCGATGCGACAACCCCCACCCGGGGTCCCCCCACGAACCATGATAGCCAAAGTCCTCAACTACAGGGACCATGACACTATCCTAAGACAAGCGTGGATCCGAGGAGACCTGGTCCTGGGAGATGCCAAAATCCTAATTTATCCTGACTACACGATGGAAGTACAAAGACAAAGGGCAAACTTTGCGGAAGTTAGGAGAAAGCTACGAGAATGAGGAATCTCCTACACAACAGTCTTCCCAGCAAAGCTCCGACTCGTTGATGGTAACAGTACCAAGTTTTTCCCAACACCGCAGGAAGCAATGAACTGGCTGGAGAGACGTTAATCCTCATACAAGGCCCAGAGAAGCCCCCAGCTACACACAACACAGGGCCCAACACATCCATCCCGCCGAACCACACTGATCCTGCCTAGACGGGAATAGATGGCCGCAATGGGAAACGAAGGCCGATAACTAAACACTGTCTACTTAGGCCCCACAGGGCCAGATAAGGACTCAGTTAACCTCGGAGCCAATTCGGGTGATAAGAGATACACGTTTGCAAGTATGGTTAAAGTGATATACTATAATGTTGAATGTACTGTTTTGGTTGCCGCGTCCAAAGCGGATGCTAAAGTTATGCAGTTAAGGGTAAAGGTTCACCCAAGTTCTCAGGGTGAACAGGGTGGGTCAAGGGTTACTTCGGGCTTTACTAAAATCCCTCCCTCCCCCCTAATCCCAACAGCTATCCCTACTAAAGCAAAGAAAGTTGAATACAAATATACACACACAAAATGGTAATATGTCTAACGTGAATATAATCTCATGGAATATCAGAGGTCTCAATGATAAGGTTAAAAGAGTCCTACTATTTACAGCACTCAAACAATGGTCCCCAGCTGTAGTTTGTCTCCAGGAGACACACTTAACAGGTCAGAAAATACTTTTCCTCAAAAGAGGCTGGGTCGCACAAGCATTCCACGCTACCTTTTCCTCCCATGCCAGAGGGGTGTCTCTCTTAATTAAGAAAAATACGCAATTTATATTGCACCAAATCTGGTATTATAACCAAATAATGACCACTATGGGAGATATATTATAGCACACTGTACTGTCATGACATTTGAGTTCATATTAATTACAGTGTATATTCCCCCACCATTCTCACTAGACGTATTAGACCTGATCCTACAAAAAGTAGCTCTATTACCTCTAGTTCCACAATGTTGGCTGGGTGATTTTAACAATATCCTCATACCCGCACAGGATAAACTGGGCTTCTCAGACAACAAGCCCATCAAGCTAAAAATCTGGGCGGACTCAGTGGGCCTCCTGGACATTTGGAGAATTAGGAACCCCCTGGCTAGAACCTACTCATGTCACTCAGCAACTTATCAAGTGCTGTCCCGCATAGATATGGTGTATAGATTCAGAAAAAGCATTCAACTCCGTTGAATGGCCATACCTATGGGGAGTCCTAGAAAAATTTTATAAAGTGGATCCAACTCCTATATAAAACCCCCACCGCCCAAGTCCAAGTGAACAACTTCATATCACAAACTTTCCCCCTGACCAGAGGTACGAGACAAGGGTGCCCTCTCTCACCCGTATTATTCACCCTTGCCATAGAACCCCTTGCAATACAAATTCGCCATTCTCAACAACTGACAGGATTGAAATATGGCCTCATAGAGGAGAGGGTCTCATTATATGCAGATGATGTCTTGTTATATCTAGCAGATCCAGGTCCCTCACTGACAGGAATACTGAGACTATTTGCCAAATTCTCTGTATTCTCTGGACTGGACAAAATCGTCATTTTCCTTCTAGAACCCACACTCACACCACTACAAGCACCTTCAAATACCTGGGAATAAATATACACCTTGACAGGGCCGCCATCAGAAATCACGGGGCCCCTCACAACAAAATTTTCTGGGCCCCCCTCCTCCCACAACAGAGATCATCTACCTCTCCCATCCCATATGAAAGCCCCAGCGGCCACCTGGTGCACAGTGTTGAACCTAACAAAACCAAAATCCCCAATACTCACCTCTACCTTGCCACTATGGAAAAACTTGCCAGAATTTTCTCAATTGGAAGCTACATGGTTTTGGGCACCCAAGCAAATTAACTATCTGGGAGACCTAGTCACTAACTCCAAGTTCATAGATATGGTGGAACTCAGGGACAAAATTAATATGCCACTCTTGCCCATGTATAGATACTTACAGCTGCGATATATGTTTAGAGCACAGTTTGGGGCAACTGGACTGGCAGACCATCCCATTCTCTCACTTCTCAGGAGAGAAGACTCCCCTAAAATGATCTCCAGGCTATATGTACAAGTAAATTCCACCACCCCAGCCCCATTCCAGGTGGCATACAAACGATGGCATGATGACATCCCTGGGTTAGGGAAAGATCAATGGGAAGAAGCGACTGGGAATCTATATCAGTTTCTGATCAGCTCCAGAGACAGGTTGATACAACATAAATTCATCCTTAGAACGTATTATACCCTGAACAGATTGGTCCGTATGGGTCTAATCACATCCCCCATATGCAAGAGGTGCGGAGAGGTAGATGGATCCTACTGGCACATGGTCTGGACCTGCCCCATTATCAGCAGATACTGGGTTAAAGTCACTAGATATACAACGACCTTAGCCCTCCCTCCACTAGGTCAACCTGAAATATGCCTACTAGGGCTTATAGACGAGCTTATATCCACCAACTATGCCAGAATTATGGTACGATCACTACTGTACTATGCAAAGAAAATGCTGATCATGAAATGGATGGCCCCCTTGCTGCCAAAAAAACTGGGTGGATAGACCTGGTTAATAAAATGCTTCCATTAGTCAAACTCACGTGTGAAGCCAGAGGCCAACCGAATAAGTTTAACAAAGTTGGGGTGGGTGGTTAGAAACACACCTGATAAGATTGATGATTAAGGATATACACTCTGCATGTATGTAAAGTAATTGTAAACAACAAATATGCAATGTAAAACTCAACTATGGCTGTAACTCCCCCCCTCTTTTTTCCTTCTGTATCCCTATCCCTGTTTATATGCAAAATCAATAAAAAGAGTTTCTTTATAAAAAAAAAAAAAAAAAGCTGTTCCATTTTCCAAAATTCTTCTTCAATGGGAAGCATTTCACATTAGGAAATTAAAACACCAGATGACCTGGTTAATGAGGAAATTTCTTTAAGTTTCTTTTCCTAAATAGATTTTTTATTGTGTGCTATGCTGTACTGAATATTGTATATTTACATGCATGCCATTTGTGATTCATTTAAATGGTCATAGTTTTTAAATAGTCATAGTTTTAGTGATAGTTTTTTTTCCAGATGGACATTTTTTTTTTTAAATGGACTCACAGACTCCCTCTTTTTAAACAGATTCAGATTTTTATTTTGTTTAAATAGACTTACAGTTTTTTTTTACAAATTCTCATTCGGTGTAATGGCTCTAGTTCAAGTATTGTGAAATCATTGTATTTAATTAATTAAAGATGTATTAAATTTAAAGGGTATGTTTCATTTAGCATATAAACATGAAGTTAATAAATGTGCAATGTTTGTATGCACAATAAAAATAGGAATTTAAGTCTGATATGTGTTCACTTCAGTATCTGTACCTGAGGATGGGAGGCAGGAACCTTCTAAAACCTTGGGCACATGCCACTCTGCTTTCACTTGTATATCTTAGTATAAAACATTTTAAGGGAAGGGATTTATTACTTCAATTAAATGCCCAAAGGTGGCCATACATGGGATGATTTCAGCTGCCGAAATTGGTCCTTTAGGCCAATTTGGTAGCTTATCTGCCTGTGTATGGACACCACTGATGGGCCTCCTCGGCCAACATCTGGCCTGAAACTATGATGCTGTTTTAATTTGATTGTTTGGCCCTAGGGCCAAATATTGTCCACCTGTAGGTGGGCATATCGGAAGAAGATCCACTCGCTTGGTGACCTTGCACACATTTATATTTATTTATCCATGCTTAGGGTTCACCTTTTCTACATAAGCCCAACTGAATGGGCTCATGTTAAAAAGAGGGGCATATTGTGCTTGCTTTATAAATGAGCTATACATAATAAATATTTTGTTGGCTTGAGGAAGGGGGTGCATACCTTGAAACATGTGACTTTTATGCATAGGGGGGATCTTGTTGATTGATAGCAGCACAAATATCCTAATTTTACTCATCCATGGCCAGAACTATATGTAGCAGACAGAAGAGGTACGTGCCCAGTGCCCCCCCTCCCACTCTTCAGCTCTAGGCATATTTTGCCTACCCTTAGCTACTGCAGAAGCAATGTGTTCTATGTATGCTTAGACTACCATATCCTTTCTATATATTCGTTTTATGTGAATAAGTATTGTATCACCAACACATTTCAAGTTCATAGCCTGCTAAGAACTAATGAAACCAATGTCTGTAGATTTACCTCTTTTCCAATGACTAAGTCATTCTAGAGCTACTTAGAAATTTACAGGTTGGTCAAATGGGCCTTCCATACTCTTTAAATATTACACATGTTCCAAATATGCTACATGCTCATTCTATGTACTCATAGAATAGGATTTGCAGGAGATGCTGGGAGATTATTTTCTTACAGCTGGGCTCAGCCTGTGCTCATGAATTGTCTGACCTAAATCTGTGGGTCATTGAACAGGTTTTCCCCAAGGGTTCTCATTTTCCCAAAACTCCTCATATCTACAGCAGGAGAAATATGGCCTTAGGCATGTAAGAGACAAAATCTGCTGTGTATTTTGAAACAATAATTTGAAATGAAATCTGGTGCCCGAATCTGGCAGTGGAAGCTTGTGTATGTTTATATCTCTGTGTGTTTGTTAAGCAGATCTAGAAAAGAGTGAATTTAATATGTAATATAGCATCCACTATGTGATATTTGTCAGAAGTGTTGGCAATATGACTTTATTAGAGGGTATGTAATTGATAATGTCATGTTTTGCAATATTTTTATGTATTTCAAATACCACAGATGAGATGTATTCGATAGTATATATTTATATTATATTTATTTATAAAGCACTTCACTGCTTTATAAGGTATAAACACAAACAAGGGTATAGATATAAATTAGACAGCGAGAATAAGTACTTAAGTGCTAGGAGTTTCAGTAAACATCAGCAGTTTGTTGTTGCTGAGAAAGACTAAGAAAGCACTCCCACTAGAAGTGATTTCTAAGAAGTTTTGAGAACAAAGTTAGTGTGGGAGCTTTTCTGATGCCAGGCAGTAAGCATTCCTGAGGTGTTTTGTAATCAGGGATAATATTTGCAACTTAGCTTTTTTAGTGAACTGTAAGGTCAGTAGGGCCTGTGTTCAGTCAGACAGACTTTCTGTTATTTTCTAATGTCTTACAAAACTGTTAGTGTGCAATAGGTTTAAAAGTCTCTATGCCATAGGTATAAAAGTCTCTATGCAGGATACTGCCACTTTGCAGAGCAATTTGGTTAAATTGTAAAATTGGGCAGCAAAATGGATCTGGAGGTTTTTGTAGATAACAAGTTATCTAAATCCAGGCAGTGTCATTCTGTGGCTACTAAAGCAAATAAAGTGCTGTCTTGTATAAAAAAGGGCATTGACTCAAGGGATGAAAACATAATTTTGCCTCTTTATAGGTCCCTGGTAAGGCCTCATCTTGAGTATGCAGTGTAGTTTTGGGCTCCAGTCCTTAAAGAGATACTGACATCAGAAATTGAAGATTTTTTTAACCTCTATTATAACATTATCTTTGCATGTGCCTTAAAAATATTTGCCCAGTGCTTTACATTACCCATCTGATCCTCCATGTTCCTCCATGAGGGGGCTGCCATATTTGTGCTCCAATAGTCTGTTAGCATGAGAAGTTATAACTGACAGGTTGAGAAGGGACAGTCAGGTTGGCAAAACAATCAGGTTTAGGAACTTCAAGTAACAATTACTTACAAAAGCAGCCCAATCAGTGAAAAGGATCAACATGACCTATAGGTAACTTTTCATGTACATTAATATTTTGAAACATAGTTTTTTAGGGTCAGTATCACTTTAAGAAGGATATTAATGAGTCTCTGCAGTGCAGAGACTGTAACTAAACTGGTAAAGGGGATGGAAGATTTAAACTATGAGGTTAGACTGTCATAGTTGGGGTTGCTTCCTCTGGAAAAAAGGTCTTTGCGAGGGGAGATGATAGCTCACGTTTATATTATTTCTACCAAAGTGCACAACTTTGAGCTTGTCCACAATGAACCTCATTTTCCAATTTGCTGCCCAGTTTTCCAATTTTGTCAAATCGCTCTGCAAAGTGACAGCATCCTGCATGGAACTTATAGTTTTGCACAATTTAGTATCATCAGCAAAAATAGAAACAGTACTTTCTATGCCCTGCTCCAGGTCATTAATAAACAAGTTAAAAAGCAAAGGACTGACCCCTGCGGTACTCCACTAACCACACTGGTCCAATTAGAAAATGTTCCATTTACCACCACTCTTTGTAATCTATCCTTCAGCCAGTTCTCTATCCAATTACAAATATTATGTTCTAGGCCAATATTCATCAATTTTTTTCATTAACCTTCTGTGAGGTAATGTATAAAACGCTTTAGCAAAGACTAAGTAGATGACATCAACTGCCATTCCAGCATCTAGGTTCATGCTCACCTCCTCATAAAAGGTGACTAAATTAGTCTGGCAAGATCTGTTACATATAAAACCATGCTGGCACAACCTTATAGTGTTGTGATTTGCAATGTATTCAAGTACCCCATCTCTTATTACCCCTTGCCAAAGATTTCCTTCTACTGATGTCTGATTAAGAGGCCTGTAGTTTTCAGGCTGAGAACGGGATCCCTTTTTGAATAACGGCACCACATTAGCAATTTGCCAGTCTTTCGGCACCATGCCGAATCCATAGGCTTACAGCAGGTTACATTCCCTTGTAATTACCCTCAGCTTGAGGAGGGTGGGGTTTGATTAGTTCACCTTTACAGACTGCATAAATAGAACCACAGGCACTCCAGTGGAGCTTGCTCTGGTGGTAGGTGCTCTGTAAGTGATTGCTCTTGAAGTGGGGGCTCTGTAAGTGGAGTTATAAACTCAGGAGTTAGTGGGGGCTCTGTAAGTGGAGTTATAAACTCAGGGAGTTAAACACTAAGGGAGTTAAAAACAAGGTAAAACAAGGTATTTACTACAAGTCCTTACACCTATTTTTGTTTAACTGTTCTTGTAACTGGGAGAATGAGTGGTAGCAACATTGAAGGTCTGACACAGTGCACAGCCTGCCACATGTATGCAGTTGTGGAACAACAGTTTCAAAGTGCATACCTCTGTTGTGGATGTGAGCGAATTGCCACTTTAGAGGCTCGCGTTAGAGTCCTAGAGGAACACGTTGCAACACTGCGTTCAATCAACAATCTTGAGAGGGGTCTCTTGTTAACTGAACAAGAACTAGTGGGGTCAGATAGTAGGGGGGGAGGGGAGCAGCAAAAGGATGATAGGGCAGTAAGCTGGGTGACAGTTAGAAAATCTAGTGTGGGGAAAAGGAAAAGGGAGGCTGCTCCAGGGTTTGTGCATCCCAACAGATTTGCCAGATTGTGTGAAGAAGATGGGAGTGTGAACTCTGGATTGGCGGTTCTAGGTGAGGCTGATCTCTCTAACAGCCGGGAGACCAGTTTCACTAGTAGTGGTGGGGAGGAGAGCAGAGCTAGGCCTAAACAGATGGTGGTTATAGGGGATTCGATCATTAGGAAAGTGGACAGGGTAATCTGTCAAGCGGATCGCTTCAACCGGACAGTTTGCTGTCTTCCTGGTGCCAGGGTTCGGCATGTGGTTGATCGGGTTGACACATTATTGGGAGGGGCTGGGCATGACCCGGCTGTCTTGGTACATATCGGTACTAATGACAAAATGAACGGTAGGTGGGGGACTTTAAAGAGTGAGTTCAGGGATCTAGGCTCTAAGATTAGGCAAAGGTCCTCCAAAGTCATTTTTTCTGAAATTTTGCCGGTGCCACGTGCAAGTTTAGGGAGACAGCGGGAGCTTAGGGAGCTAAATGCGTGGCTAAAGTCTTGGTGTAGGAAGGATGGGTTTGGGTTCCTAGAGCACTGGGCTGACTTTTCCTTGGGGTACAATCTATACAGCCCTGACGGATTGCACCTCAATGGAAGGGGGTCTGCTGTGCTAGGGGAGAGAATGGTTAAGAGGTTGGAGGAGTGTTTAAACTAGACAAGGGGGGGGAGGGTGAGCTAGAATTCCATGGGAAAATTAGTGTAGACGGGGTAGGGGACTAGCAAAGGGTTGTGGGGGAGGAGTGAGGGGGGCATATAGTTTATCAGATAAGGAGCTTCCGTTACAAGGAAAGCAGTCTCATAATTGCCTTAGCTCTAATTCTCCCTTAGCTAATGTAAACATCAGAGGGAGAAGTAATAATCTCCGCTGCATGCTGGCTAATGCGCGTAGCTTGTCGGGTAAATTAGGGGAGCTGCAAGCTATTGCATGTATTGAAAATTATGATTTAATAGGTATCACTGAGACCTGGTGGGATGATAAATGCGACTGGGCTGCAAATTTAAATGGTTATACACTTTTTAGGAGGGACAGAGAGATTAAAAAGGGTGGAGGGGTTTGTCTTTACGTAAAGTCAGACTTAAAGCCATGTAATAAAGACATTACCAATGAAAACGTCGAATCTCTTTGGGTAGAAATTTCAGTAGGGCTGAAGGTCACAAAGAAAATGATCATTGGTGTATGCTATAAACCACCCCGTATAGATGAGGGGATGAGACCCAGCTATTGTTGCAAATGGAGGAGGCTTCAAAACTGGGTCAAGTTGTTGTTATGGGGGATTTTAATTATCCGGACATTGACTGGAGTAATGGGGTGGCTAAGTCAGAAAAAGCTAGTAGGTTTGTAAATATGCTAAATGACAACTTTTTATTTCAGGCAGTTCAAGAACCCACTAGGAATGACGCTATTTTGGACCTGGTGATTTCTAATAATAATGAACTTATCTCTAACATTTGTGTGGGTGAGCATTTGGGGAACAGTGATCACAACATGGTCTCCTTTGAGATAATGCTGCAGAGACAGCTCTATAAGGGAGTAACTAAAACGCTCAATTTTAGACGTGCAGACTTTGCCAGTATAAGGGCATCTCTGCAATGTGTCAACTGGGAAAGGCTTTTCATGGGGTTAGACACAGAAGGAAAATGGAACATCTTTAAAACATTGCTTTGTAGGTATACACAACAGTATATCCCCCTTGTAAGCAAGGAGAGGCATCGCAAAGCAAAACCTTTATGGCTGAATAAAAGTGTTATTGTCGAGGTTGGTAAGAAAAAACGTGCTTTTAAAGCATTCAAGTTAGCTGGGACAGCGGAAACTTTCATCAGGTACAAGGAAGCAAATAAAGCATGCAAAAAAGCTATCAAGCAAGCTAAAATAGAAATGGAAAGGGATATTGCTGCTAGGAGTAAAAAGAATCCTGAATTATTTTTTAATTATGTGAATAGTAAAAAAATGAAGCAAGAAGGGGTGGGAACTTTATTATCACGGGGGGGTAAGTTGGTTGATGAGAACGGGGAAAAAGCTGAAATTTTGAACTCTTATTTTTCATCTTTCTATACATCTGAGGAGCAAGATAATGAAGGCTTCCCTTGTAATATGCCCAGTTCTAGTAATTTAGCTACTGGCGCGTGGGTCACTCGGGAGGAAATTCAAAAGAGACTTGAACATGTAAAGGTAAACAAAGGTCCAGGGCCGGATGGGATTCATCCCAGGGTATTAAATGAGCTGAGCGCTGTGATTGCCAAACCTCTTCACTTAATTTTTCAGGATTCATTGAGGTCTGGCATGGTGCCAAGAGACTGGCGGATTGCTAATGTGGTGCCGTTATTTAAAAAGGGGATCCCGTTCTCAGCCTGAAAACTATAGGCCTGTTAGTCTGACATCAGTAGTAGGAAAACTTTTGGAAGGGGTAATAAGGGATAGGGTACTTGAATACATTGCAGTTCACAATACTATTAGTTTGTGCCAGCATGGTTTTATGCGTAACAGATCTTGCCAGACTAATTTAGTTGCCTTTTATGAGGAGGTGAGCAGGAACCTTGATGCTGGAATGGCAGTTGATGTCATCTACTTGGACTTTGCTAAAGCGTTTGATACAGTACCTCACAGAAGGTTAATGATCAAATTAAGGAATATTGGCCTAGAACATAATATTTGTAATTGGATAGAGAACTGGCTGAAGGATAGAGTACAAAGAGTGGTGGTAAATGGAACATTTTCTAATTGGACCAGTGTGGTTAGTGGAGTACCGCAGGGGTCAGTCCTTGGGCCTTTGCTTTTTAACTTGTTTATTAATGACCTGGAGGTGGGCATAGACAGTACTGTTTCTATTTTTGCTGATGACACTAAATTGTGCAAAACTATAAGTTCCATGCAGGATGCTGCCGCTTTGCAGAGCGATTTGACAAAATTAGATAACTGGTCAGCAAACTGGAAAATGAGGTTCAATGTTGATAAGTGCAAAGTTATGCACTTTGGTAGAAATAATATAAACGCAAACTATCTACTGAATGGTAGTGTGTTGGGGGTATCCTTAATGGAGAAGGATCTAGGGGTTTTTGTTGATAACAAGTTGTCTAATGCCAGGCAGTGTCATTCTGTGGCTACTAAAGCAAATAAAGTGCTGTCTTGTATAAAAAAGGGCATTGACTCAAGGGATGAGAACATAATTTTGCCCCTTTATAGGTCCCTGGTAAGGCCTCACCTTGAGTATGCAGTGCAGTTTTGGGCTCCAGTCCTTAAAGGAACAGTAACACCAAAAAATGAAAGAGCTTTAAAGTAATAAAAATATAATGCACTGTTGCCCTGCACTGGTAAAACTGGTGTGTTTGCTACAGTAACACTACTATAATTTATATAATAAGCTGCTGTGTAGCCACGGGGGCAGCCATTCAAGCTGGAAAAAAGGAGAAAAGGCACAGGTTACATAGCAGATAACAGATAAGTTCTGTAGAATACAATTGTGTTTTATCTGTTATCTGCTAAGTGCCTGTGCCTTTTCTCCTTTGAATGGCTGCCCCCATGGCTACATAGCAGCTTATTTATATAAATTATAGTAGACTTTCTGAAGTAAACACACAACTTTTACCAGTGCAGGGCAGCAGCACATTATATTTTAGTTACTTTTATACACTTTCATTTTTTGGTGTTACTGTTCCTTTAAGAAGGATATTAATGAGCTGGAGAGAGTGCAGAGACGTGCAACTAAACTGGTTAAGGGGATGGAAGATTTAAACTATGAGGTGAGACTGTCGAGGTTGGGGTTGTTTTCTCTGGAAAAGAGGCGCTTGCGAGGGGACTTGATTACTCTGTACAAGTACATTAGAGGGGATTATAGGCAGATGGGGGATGTTCTTTTTTCCCATAAAAACAATCAACGCACCAGAGGTCACCCCTTTAGATTAGAGGAAAGGAGCTTCCATTTGAAGCAGCGTAGGTGGTTTTTCACGGTGAGGGCAGTGAGGTTGTGGAATGCCCTTCCTAGTGATGTGGTAATGGCAGGTTCTGTTAATGCCTTTAAGAGGGGCCTGGATGAGTTCTTGATCAATCAGAATATCCAAGGCTATTGTGATACTAATATCTACAGTTAGTACTAGTGGTTGTATTTATAGTTTATGTATGTGAGTGTATAGATTGGTAGGTGTGGGTTAGGTGTGCTGGTTTTACTTGGATGGGTTGAACTTGATGGACACTGGTCTTTTTTCAACCCTATGTAACTATGTAACTATGTAACTATGCCAGACCTCAATGAATCCTGAAAAATTGAGTGAAGAGGTTTGACAATCACAGCACTAAGCTTGTTTAATACCCTGGGATGAATGCCATCCAGTCCTGGACCTTTGTTTACCTTTACATGTTCAAGTCTCTTTTGTGCCAGTAGTTACATTACTAGAATTGGGTCTATTAAAAGGGAAGCTTTCATTAGCTGGCTCCAGTTGAACCAGTTATGTAAAGGTAGTGGATTGCAATTGCAAGAGGTCAGTTACAATATAAGAATGTCCAAGATCATGCCTGGAAAAGTGTTAGGGTAGAGGTACTCGATTTAAGACTTCAGTAGGCTGTCATACATTAAACTAATGTATGGCCTCTATTTTAGGGCTGTATGAAAATGCCTGATGTGCATTTAAATTTATATATATACATATATTTTATACATAAATATATGTACACATAATATATACTTAAAGGACAATGAAAGGTTAATATAAATTAAAAGTAAGTCTAAAGGCATTGTTTTTAAGTACTTACTGCATATCTAAATTCCCAAATCCCTGCTTGCTTCTCTGAGATATGGTGCTGGCAGCCTACAGCAGTGTGAAGACTATAGTGACATCACTGAAATCTCTCTGTCCTTCCTGTAGGCTGCCAGTGGCAGTCTTCCTATTCTCTGAGCATGTGTGTAACTTGATCCTGTCTCCTGTTCTGAGCTACACATGCCCACCAGCCAATCAGATGCGGATCTGGCAGAGGGGAGGGGGGGAGGGAATGAAACACATGTGCAATATGAAGCAAGGAGGGAAAGGAAGGAACAATACCTTTTTAGAGATGGCTGCCTGTTCTAGAAAATGTGAAGTAAGTGTGACTGAGTAAATATTTGATTAGGTGAGCCTAATCAGGTGGCGTTTTTACTAAACAATAGGAGGACTATTGGGCAGTATGCTTTTTAAATTTTGACTTGCATTCTCCTTTAAACCTCTTTAAAAGTATAAGTATTTAAAAATAAATAAAAAAATTGTTTGCCTATATGGTCATAGCCATCAGAAATGATCTTAACCTCAGTATAAAAAGTCTTTTTCTTGGCACTAAAGAGAAAAATACTCCTTGTCCTGTTCTGCATCCCTATATGCATGTAACAAAGAACATTAGCCTAAGCCCACGCTTTCTATTTCCTTGCCCATGTATTCCTACCTGTGTCCCTACCTTCTATTGCTTTCTCCTAGAGAAACCTTGTTCTAAATGCCTAAATGTAACTAGTTTTAGTGCCTCATGTTCATGACAATGTATTCCGGACCTGGATGATGCATAGTGTAGAATACAGACACAAACTATTTTGTTTTCACACTTTGCATTCTGCCCCACCATAAGCTTCTGCGGGCACAGGTATCTGCTTTCAGCAGCACTGCATTTAAGAGCAGTGGGTGCCACCTTGCTCTGGATTTTAATTTAGTCAGAGCAATGGACCTAACTAAAACGCACTAGTCAGTCTACAAAGCAAGGGTCAGAAGGTGTTACTATGTCTCTTCAAATCATAGGGTATATTTGTAGTACAGGTATTGGACCTGTTCTCCAGAATGCTCGGGACCTGGGGCTTTCTGGATAAAGAATCTATCCATAGTTTGGATCTTCATACCTTAATTCTGCAAAAAAATAATTTAGACATGAAATAAATCCAATACTATTGTTTTGCATTAATTATATCTTAGTTAGAATCAAGTAGAAGGTAGTGTTTTATTATGAAAAATTAGCTTATAATGCTTATAATGGGAGATGGACTTTCCATAATTCTGAACTTTCTGGATAACGGGTTTCTAAATAACGGACCCCATACCTGTACAGCAATGCGTTAAAATATTTTATTTTGCAATCAGTAAACACTTTAGAACAAAGTTCATTAATGACATGCCTGATGTTTAAAATTTTGTACTATTCTGGGACTAAAGTAACAGATGAGTAAATGACATGAGTATGTGTCACATCCCCACAACAAATTATCTGCCTCCCACCTGTTCAGCTTTTATACATTGATCCTTGGGAATTCGGTTATACGTGGGCTCTCTTTACCCTCTTTACCTTCCACTCTAAAAACAAAATTATTCTTGAAGCAGTTAGGATACAGCATGTTCATTTTTTAAGGGCCTCTGATTAGCAGTGGTAGATGAAAGATGTAACAGTGTGTAGCTGCAAAGTACATTGTCCTAATGTGCAAATGTTGCAAAATAGTTATGCAAAACTGAATTTTGTTATTCTAACTATACTTAGGAATATCTGGTATGTGCAGTGACAGATGCATTCTTATGTCATTTGTGAGGATAATCATATAAACCCAGAGGCTTAAAGGAGAAGGAAAGGCTAGTAAAGAGTTCATCTCAAAATGCAGGCATACCTTCAGTTGTCTCAATAGTGCCCTTAAGTCTCCCCATATTTCAGTAGTTCAGATGATCAGAAGCCAAACAGGAAGAAAAAACGCTGAGCTGGGTAGAGAAGATTCCCATAATGCAACGCTCCTGCACAGACACTAAGACCAGTTCCTTAGCAAGTACATGTGCAGAAGCAGGAGCGTCTGGTTGCCATGGTGATGCTTGTAAAAGAAGTGGAAGCAGTGGCAAGCTGGGGGCATAGGAAGAGGATGCCGGCAGGTGCTGGGGGGAGCGGAGCAAAGCGGGGGGGGGTGGCGGTTCGGGGGGGATGTTTTCCTGATAGTTTCATGAAGTTTTTCTGCTGCCCTGCCACCTTTTGTATGAACAGCGCAGCTCAGCGCGGACGGGGGGGTGGCTTTTGGAGTTGGCGTGTGAGTCGGAGCGGGGGGGTGCTGTTGGTGTGTTGGACAGACGCAGCCTGCAGGTGCTGGGGGAGCGGGGGAGGCTGGCTGGGGACGCATGTGCACATGTGCAGTAGAGAGTAGTGAGGGAAAAAGATGGTAGCGCCGTTCACTGAAAAGAGTATGTAGTATGTAGTAAGTGTATCTCTGTAAATCTTTCACTAGGCAAGAAAGAAATATAGCGTTTCTACATAGCAATAGTAGTACTATTGAATAGTGTGCTTAATTGATTTTGACTTTCCTTGTACTTTAAGTACATGCCTGCAAAAAGATGTATTGCCCGAAAGTTTTTGGTGATGTGGGCCTAAATTTTTGTGGGGTTAACTCCCCATCTGAGTACTGGTCCCATTAAATGGGATGTTATTGAGATAATTCAGAGATTCATATTGGATATTGGAGGAATTATGTCACAGCAGAATTTCAGTGAAAAATACTCTACTTAAGTGGGATGTTGTAAGCATCATGCAGCAGAAAGATGTATGTGTAACAGTTTAAAACTGGTTCATTGAAAAGAGAGCTATAAGTGTAATAAAACAAGCAGCTGACCTGCTTAAATGTTAGGACAGCTAGGCACCAATGAGCCTCCTTACTAAACAAAATGCTATAGTGTGAACAAAGAGGTGAATTGGAAGTATGGTACTGTAAAAATGCTTGAGGTAAAAAAAACTATGAGGCAACAATGCATCAGGAAATGCCCAATTCCCCTCTGAATAAGTTTTACTAAAAAAATATGCTCTAGAGACAACAAGGGCTACAAATTTTTAATTTAACCTAAAGTTTGTGATTCTGGGGTAGTAATTATACACAGAATTGTAAATAATCTCCTTCATATTTCATAATGAATGGTTATGTGTTACATATACATAAATAAGGAGAGTGAGGCATGGTTTTTCTTATTTGAAGCAAACACTGACCAGACCTTCCTTCACCACACAACACGTAGTGGCTGACATAGAGGGAAAAATCCACTTACAGGCAATTCTGCAGTAAAGCATCAGTTCTCAAGACATATTATTTATGAGACTTGTTTTAGCTTTTTAAAGTCCAACATATTTATAGCTGAAAAAACATAAACATTACTGGAGTGTGTTTAGTAAAATATGTAGCAAATTAATTGCTAAATTTTCTTTTTGCAGATTCTTCTCAGCAGAGAATACCATTTAACTTATGTTACAAAGTTTACCTTTGAGGATTAGTCAAGACTAATATACAGCATGTTTCTGTTTCATTAAATAAGTGTTTCTTTGCTCTTATTCAATTTCACTGTTTGCATAATTAAAGAAAAATTTAAATATACATAAAGAAAACATCTGAATCAGTAATATTACTGAAAGAGGCAACCTTTCTAAGGCATTTTAATTTTACAGTAGGTCGACATCTTTTTGCTACAGTAATGATAAATATTGCAACCTTTCATTGTGATTTGCAAAGGCCATAATTTTAAAAGAGCCTATAAATTTACTGACCCTTAATCAAGGAGGGTGCAGGACCCTGGACAGCAACACTCTGCTCAAGAGTCCAGATACAGGAATGAGACAATGACCTAGTGCTGAAAATTCAGGACCATGGAGAGCAATTACTGACTGGTTTAGGACCATGGAGAGCAACTAGTGACTGAAGTGCAAGGATGGAGCACCCAGAATCTCTGTCCTTCAGACTAGGGAATTGCTATTCCAGCAATCTGTTCTTCAGGTTTTATATATTAGTCTAAATGCAACCTCCTTGGCATCACTGTGCACTTCTAAAGACAAAAGATTGTTGGAAATAAAAGAGCATGCACCATACCATTTTCCACAAAGGCATGCATCTGTACTGAATATATAAAAAAGGTATACAAAGGTATATAAGGTATAAAGGTAGCCATCAAGTAAAGTTTTACTGTGCGCGCGCACACACACACACACAAACATGCACACACATACATTTTGGGGACAACACGCACAACAAATTATGATGAGCACAGAGAATTTTGTGTGAACATATAATTTAGCACTTATTCGGTCACACCCATATTTCTGTGCACACAGCTTTTTAAAAGTATGCATGAAAGAAAATTTTTGAACACATAGCCATAAAGAGACTAGAGGGAACATTGGTCACAATTACAAAGGGCCAGACCTAGCCCTAGGAGTGGTATGTGCCTAGGATACATCTGTGGGGGGCACGATTTCAATGACCTGGCATGGAAGAAAAAAGACGGCAAAGTAGCAAACAAACAGGCAGGTGAGTGAACAGGTAAACTAGTGGGTGAGTGTGTAGTGGAGCAAGTAGGTGGCAAGTAGACATGTGTTAAACAATGTTCTTGCATTGGGTAATAATACTACTTTGCCTGTCTCTATAAATACACCAGTAAGTTGGGTCCAAAAAAGGCAAACTGGGTTTCTTGGGTCTTTGCAGCAGAGGCCTTTCTGAAAGCTCCGAATTACAGGAAGGTCATCTCCCATTGACTCCATTTTAATCAAATAATTCAAATGTTTAAAATGATTTGCTTGTTCTCTGTAATAATAAAACAGCACATTGTACTAGATCCCAACTAAGATATAATTCATCCTTATTAATGTCAAAACAATCCTGTTGGGTTTATTTAACATTTCATTAGATTTAATATAGGAAGATCCAAATTACAGAAATACGCCTTATCCAGAAAACCCCAGGTCCTCTCCATAAGGGCTGCTATCAGAGACTTTGGGTGGGGTACAAGTTATTTCTTATGGGCACCCGATAAACACATAGGTGTAGTACCAATATTTTTGGCCACACTTCTTGGGTGTGCTACACAAATTATCAACTAACAGGTAGGTAGGAAGGTTCTTGTGGGAAAAAAGGTTTAACTTGGTGGATGTGGAGGAGCTACTATGATACAAATTCAAAAACTATAGAGGACACTGACCCTGCAACTGCTGGGGGGACTAAGAACTATAGGCAGCTCAGTGGGACTTTAACTAATAAGCAACTGCAATATATGTTTATGGAAAATGTCTTCTTCACAAAGTTTAGAGGTCCAATAAGTAGTCATTCCCCTGCTCGAACATTCTTGTAGGAGATAGTTCATATAATTCTGTTAATAGATCCCGATATAATCGGTTAATGTTATTAAGTATAAATATAAGTAGTTCATTAATTTTTATGCTAATAATTTAGTCAGTTTATTGGGTGGCAGTGGAGTTTGCCTTGTTCACACTGCTGTGCCTTGTGATTACTTAATATGGAATTACTATGTAAGTTATATACATTTTTAGGAAGTCAAGGAAATTTTGTGAAGTGTAAAATTTGATGGTGGGCCTGATTAAACTTCAACAGGTTTAAGTGCATATTTTAAAAAAAAATGCCCTGATGTATGGTATCTGTAATTTTTTTATTTTCATTAAGTCCCAGTATAGCTGCACAGGGATTGGATAGTAAATGGTAAATCCTTCTAGCCTATCCAGTCAGTGTTTGGCTGTACTGGGACCTAAACTTTAAGAACAAAATGATCAGTATCTGCAGGCAGCAAGCTTGAAATAGGGTAATAGTGCTTTTGTATATGATGAAATACAGTAACATTACCTTATTTCAAGCTGCTGTCTGCAGATACTGATCTTTTATCCTTCAATTTAAGTTCTAGTATAGCTGAACAGTCATTAGTGTTCAGCAGTGCTCAGCAGGGACTTAAACTCTGAGAATAAAGCAGTATTTGCTGGCAGCAGGATTGAAACAGCGATTCAGTTCAGGTCAGAAACTCTAGGGGGTGTGGGGCAAGAGTCCTCCCTTGCCCCTATTTGTGGATGCCCATGTTCTCCTCCAACAAAGACTCTGTTTTCTACAATGCCTTACATTTTCTTTGAATAAAATACTTGTTAAGAAGGAGAATTACAGAAATGTGCAAAGCACTGTCGGAGACAGGCAACTTTAAAATCAATAAAAATTTGTGATTATTGACTATTGGGAAGTTGTCTAAAATTACAGTTAATTTCATCATATAAAATGTAATTTTTTGTAGTATTTGCCTATAATAAACCTCTAAGACTGAATGGAAGCACACAGGGCATGATGTAAGTCGGGAGATGTTTATGTTATGGAAGGGAAGACAGGTGAATGTGTGTGGTTAAAAAGAGACACAGAGAATAATGCAGTCTGTGAGGATATTAGAAGTAGACTGGGGATAATGCTATTAGATGGAATAGTAGAGCTTTTATGCAGTGTGAGATTTGAATGGGTTGGCAGCAATGGATTGGTATAGTATGTGGTTGGGTTGATGCAAAGACAGTCAAATGTAATTTGAGGTAGAAAATTATCAGTGTGGTATCCAGTTTGGGAGAGGAAAGAACTGGACAGACAGTGTAAAGTAGGTTTGAGGTACAGAGATGATTGCAAAGTGTGAGGTTTGGACAGGGGATGAGAGGTGATAGTGCTAAGAAAAGCTGAGGAATGAAGTGTAATCTTAGGAGAACACAAAACACATTTAAATGGCCCCTATAAACTATGCACTTGTTTGCATACACACTAATTATGAAATTAGCCACAAATGGCATATGACTTTCAAAGACCAACCCACTACTCTGTGGACTTTTAAATATTTTTTAGGTACATGACCTACAAGACTGCAAAAAAAAAGTAATGGAGGTAAAGGGGAATGCAGTGAAATCACTATTAAGAAACTTAACACTGGCAAGTGCAGTAAAAACTGTAATTGTGGATAGGATCTGGGGGTGGAGAAAATGCTTGAAATTGTGTTTATTTTTGGGAGGCAGTGAGAACTCTAACTGTGCAAGGGAAAAGCTGATTTGTCACAGAATAAATTGGTCACGATGTTGAGGAACCCTGTCTTTAACGCAAACCTCCCACCACTCATATTCCCTTGTGCAATGTAATAATTTTATAATCTGTGGTGTGTATCTCTATCATGCAGAACTGCAGTAAATCCACATTCATCTCAGAAATGTGTATCTGTATAGATGCAAAACAGTGTGTGTATGCACCAGCTAAAGAAATCTGTGTATCTTTGTTATACACAGATCAGGTTGTATTTGTATTAAAGAAAGAGTGTGTTGTGCAGTATCTGTATTATATATAGCAGATTGTCATTGGATTATGCACAGAGTATGGTATACATGGCATATACACAGGGCATGATGTAGCACCAGAGCAGGTGGTATCTGTTTTGTACACAGAATATGATGTAGTTGTATTATATACAGGCTATAGTGAAGCCTGTGTTCTACAGAGAAAACGGTAAATTTGTGTTATATACAGAAAATCTGTATCTGTATTCCTCTAAGACCAAAGTGAACCTACTATACAGAAACATACTGTTTTAAACAGATAGATGACTAAAGGGGTTTTCTTATTATTGACTTTTAAATCAAGATGTTGATCTTATCTCCTTCAATATAATAAGCTACTTTTGGGTGAAGATACATGGAGCTGCTAGTAGCTACTTGTGTTGCTCCCTATTTGAATGTGGCTTATGGGTTTAAAAGGTTGGGGACCCCTGGTCTATGGTCAAGTAGCTGCTACTAAGTAGTTCAGTGCGTTCTGTTGGTGTTTTGGTCACTAAGAGTAAGAACCCACGGAGCGTGTTACCCGTCTGTGATATATTTCTGCTATCGCGGGTGAGTAACTGCTCACAACAATGGAAGTCGCAGGGGAAAGCCCTTCACATTTCTTCGGTTTCCAAAGTCACACAAAGTTGCCTGCAGGAGGAAACTTTGCATGACTTTGGAAACCTAAGCGATGCGAAGGGTTGTTGCTGGTGGAAAGCTTTTTCGGAGACCGCAACTTCCACTACTTTTCTGCACTAATATCTTCAGCAGAATCTTCAGCAGATGTCTAATATCTTCAGCAGAGTCTTATTCTGCTTTGTCTGGCACAAATAGCAGGCAGAGTTCTCCAATATGCAGAAGCTGCACAAACAAGACATAATTTACCATGTCAGACAGAAGAGTTGTCGAATTAAGGGAAGAAAGGTAGATTTGTATCTGACACAGATGGGTAAGAAATGTTGGGGCAATATACATTGTGATAAAAAACATGGTGTTCTGAACCTGTTTTTGTACCATTGACTCCTATAGTAAAAATTGTACAGATTCTAGTAATCTAGTAGATTCTAGATTCTAGTAACCTCTAGCCACAAATCAGAAAGTAGCATCCACTGGTCACCTGTTTGAAAGCATAGATCTTATTTATATAGATTTTATTATATTGCCCCCTGAGATCCTGTGTAGATGAATTCATGGAGATAAACCTTTTACCAAGGAATTTTCAATCTTTCTGTTTCGTTGGTGATCACACCATTCTCACTTCTCCCTTCCCTCATCTGAAGACACATCATCTTCATTAACTATTATATAGCAAGAATGTGATAAGTACCCCTTTAGGAGCAAGAGGGTACATATGGCTTCAAACACAGTTACGGACTACAACATTGCAGTGCTTAATCCTTGTTTTGAGGGGGTAGAACTAAAGGTGGCCATATACACTTTCATCTGCCCGCTTAGTGAGGTTGCCAAGCGGGCGGATCTTCTCCTGAAATCCCCACCTACGGGTGGGCGATATTGGGCTAATTCGGACGTTTGGCCCTGGAGCCAAACAATCCAATTAGAATGGTGTGTATGGGTGTCCCTCGGTTCGGGACTGCATCAACAAGCCTACACGGTCCCCGATCCAAAGATAAATCAAACCTGCCAGATCGAGATCTGCCCAATTTCAGGCCAGATGTTGGTCAGGCAGGCCCGTCATTAGTGCCCATACGCAGGCCAATAAGCTGACAATTCAGTCTAATGGACCGATATCTGCAGCTAGAATCGGCCCGTGGCCACCTTTACTCTCCATGACATATATAGGAAAGTCTAGGAGGAGTGACAATTTATGTACAAAGTCACTTTCAGGGCACCAGTTAATGAAGTATATCATCAGACATAGCTTTGTTTAGGAATGTAATTCTATCTCTCCCAAGTAGAAACAGTAATGGATACAGCCTTGACTAAGGCATATGGGAAATTTCACACTTGTTTTCCTCACACCGATATATTTGTACAAAACATAGTTTTGTACAATTTTTGGACCGTGTGTGGGCTCAGAATTATCATCCTGATAATTTTCGTACCATGGTGATTGGTCATTTAATTGATTGGACAGGTTCGAAATTTCGGTCGGATCACGATATAAAATCTGCACATGTACTGTGTATCCTTGGGGGACCTACAATTCATTTCCAGGAAGTCACTTTTGTACGGCTTTTTCCTACAATTTCAGTCTGAATGTTAGTTTTAGATTGTTGCATTTAAATGTATGATCAATATCTGAATGTTTGTCTGAAGAAGACTAAAATCTGAACTTTATTAACTGTTGCGTTTTCCCATGACAGTATTCCTTTAATGTTGTCTATGTTATATTATGTGGTCCATTTTGTATCTGTACAGTGCCGAGATGTATTGTTACTGTGTTATATAGCAGTTTGTGGCTCCGCTATGGTACAAGCTTTGGTGGTTCAAATAGGAATGATATCCATTACTATCATATGTATGTATTAATAATAATTTGTCAGAAAATAAGTATGTTGCAGTCATTTCGGCTTTAGTTACTGTCACCAGACTCTAATGTTATGTGGAAAGTTTACTTAGCACTGTGCCACAGTATCCTTGTGGTGGTACTGTTCAACAATTTCCAATAAAATAGTAGTTCACCTTTAACTTAACTTCTAGTATGATGTAGACAGTGATTTTCAGAGATGGTTTGCAATTGGTCTTTGTTTTTTTTTTTTCAATTACTTTATCTTCAGTAATTTTCCAGATTTTAATTTCAGCAGTATCTGGTATCTTGCTAGGATCCAATTTACACTAGAAACCAGGACCTGACTTTAATAGGAGACTGGAAGTAGGGAGCCTGAATAGCAAGTGAATAATAAGAAAAAACTAAATAGTAGTAGCAAAAATAAAATAGTTTTTGTCTGCTGATCAGTGACCCCTATATAAAAGCTGGAAAGTGGCAGAAGAGAAAAGCAAATAATTCAGAAACTATAAAAAATGAAAAATTAAAAAGTTGCTAAGAATAGGCCATTCTATATCAGTAAAAGCTAACTCAAAAGTGAACCACTCCTTTAAGTAGGCCCATTAAACAATATACCACAAATCCATGGACTAGATTATAAGAAAATAATGTTATACAAAGAAGTTTATGGATGTTTCAGGAAGGCATCCCGAAGTGCAATGTGGTAAAAAAAATTGGTCCTGTCTGATATCTATGTGGATATTGAACAATTATTGCTTGACACTGGCAGGTAATTTTACTAATAATCAGTACCACTTCCAGGGAAATATGTTTCTTATAATAAGGGTACAGCACAGGTCCGGACTGAGTTTTAAGGGTGAAGACACACTGGGCAGTAGCAGCTACTTTAACCTGTGAGTTCCCCTAAGAAATCGGTTTAGCTTATTAGTTACAATTGTATCTCAGTGCAGGGGGGCTTTTTAACTTTCTGGGCTCTCTGCCAAAAGCCCACTTATTTAATTAAATGTAAGAAACACTGTATCTAAGTGCAGCTCAAGCTTGTTTAACTTTCTGGGCTCTCTGCCAAAAAGTTACTTTTTAATTAAATTGGTATCTTTTTTAGCTTCAGTGCAGGAGGGAAATGAGGGACTTTTTAGTAAGAATCCGGGACTGCGGGCTGAGCTGTCAAAAGAGGGACTGTCTCGCGAAAATCGGGACAGTTGGGAGCTATGGAATTGCCTCTGCTAAACCACATGTAGAGTCAATTATTAGTATATGATCAGCAATGTCTATTTTAGTAGCCAGACAAGTAGCTGCTACTACTAGCTATGTGTGTATTCACCCTAAAACAAGCCCTGGTATTTCAAGTACACAGAGGCCCAAACAGCCTCTCACAGGCCCAATAAATAGTGGCTGTCTATTGCATCTTACAGCAGCTCCCCTGGCAATTGCCAGAAACCACAGATTGCCAGTTCAGGCCTGGCACAATGGCGTTTGTAATAATTTTGATTTATTACAGGGTTAGGTGAGGTCAGAACCATCAGAAAAATGTACTTTTGATAGGGATTTAGAATGGTATATGTGGTGATTAGAAACTGGTATATGTGGTAACATTAAAAAGCACAAGGCAAATTAATGGCAATAATATAAATTCACTTTTGGCTGATAGAAGTACATTTTGTGGAAATTCAGTACATAACATGCTAACCTCAGTCTGTCCCAGTATACATCACGCATGTTATGAGTGAACGTAAAGAACAGTTTGAGGATCTCCTCTCAGACACAGTCACACAAGACGACGAGAGCCTTTCCCTGACCCGCCACGGCTGCGCACAGGACAACGTAATCCCACACGAGTCCCAGCCGCCAACACTTCTTTGCTTCCCGTGGCATATTGCGAAGTTAACGTGGGCTACCGGGCGGACCAAGACATCTTTTAATTTATTTTAGTTTAATTTTTTTAAAAAACGAAATAGACACAGTCATAGGAAAGCTTTTTTTCCTCAGTGTTTTTCCACGCATTGGTCTATAAAAAGGAACTTAAACATTGCAACGTCTGACGCTTTCCCTTTTTATTACGCGTTCTAACATTTTCGGAGCCCACCACATATTCCAGCAGCGTGGTTATATAATAACGTATTGTAAGATCACCTTCACAAGCATAGGTGGTTGCGGCGATAGGCGGGGTAGCCTACCATCCGCTGCCCCTCCCGCTTCTGTCTCTTTAAAAAGCGGTCCTGGGGCGTGTCCAAGGCGTTTTCAGGGCGTGGCCGGCCCCGGAGTGTGTGGATTCCGAAGCTTTCCCTGGCAGTGTGAAGCTGAAGCTGCTCCGCACACAGGACGTTCTGTTCCCGGCGGCCAGGTCAGCACCCGGGGTTTCGCACACGGGCTGGGGAGGGGGAGAAAGTCAAACACATCAGAACGGACCTAGCACCCTCACCCAGTCAGTAGCATTATTCCTTCAACTAATAACAAATCTATTTCCAGTTACATTTTGTACTTTTGCGTGTACCTGGTGTAGTCATCTCCTTAGAAATACCTGTGTTACGCACGGTCTTCTCATTTATGTGTCTGTTATGCTTGCCTTCTGTCTATTTATTTTTTGTGCTAGCCTTATAAATGTTTAGAATTTATAGTGCACGCACATGTGTATAAATATATGCATTCATCGCTACATACCTACATATATTTATACAGACACACACATATATATATATACACCTACATGCATACACACACACACACACATATATATATATATATGTAGAAAAATAGAGCAGTGCTTTTTGTCCTTTACACACCAGAGAATGATGTCATTTGGAAGTAAAGTATTATGACTTTGATGATTCTGTAGGTGACTGTGATATTGCTGTGCTCCCTCTCTCTCTTATTTGCTCTCTCTATTCACATCAAACACACAAAAAAGCAGAACTTTTTATTAAAAAAAAAAATAAATTCCTTCTAATAATTAGTATTAGTAAAAATTTCATCCAAATGTCTCCAACTCTCCCATCAACTATATCAGACGAGAGGGTGCAGATCTTGCATGGTATGGGACCCAACACTTGTATTTAATTTGAAGAAAATGGTGTGAAAATTGAGTGTTGAGGTTTTCTTTTCATATTGTCATTAATTTAATACCACATGAAATTATAGATCACAAACAGTTCTTGTGGATATATTTTGAGAAACAGAGAATTATATTATAACATGTTTCTACTTCTATAAATGTCTTGTCTAAAATTAAAATATATCTTTGTGTGTGTGTGTATATACACATATATTTAAAAATATATATTTCTTAATATTTTTTTCGAAAAAATGGGCCAATTCGTGAACAGAGAGATGTTGGGGGGAGGAATTAGCCAAAGGGATGGACTGGTTGCGAGGAAACCTAGCGTGAAATTAAAGATACCTCCATTTTCTTCTTAGACGCTGATACATTTGCTCAATTTTTTCGTTTTAGCCTACTCAAATTTATTTTTTCTTTAAAAAACGGAAAATTTAAATGCAGCTTCTTCACATTTGTTGGAGGCTTGACATTCAAAGACAAAGCTTTCTTAAATTCCTGTTATTTCACATTTCAGTGTTTTCTGTTTTTTTGCTTCTTTTTAATTTGATTTTAAAAAATATATATTTCTCAGATTAGATCATTTTTGTGGAAATCTGGTCACTGTGATTTTTAAAGGCGAAATTGGATTTGTTTAACAATGCTTAGAATACAGACTGTCTTCGTTTGGAAGTGTGCTGTTAATAGATAATTTAAAAAAGACATATCTGCTTCCCCCCCTGCAAATCTTGCATTTGCTGATAATGCTTAAACAGAAAGAGTGGTAAGTGGAGTTTACCAGGGTACAAGCGATAGATTTTTGGATTGTATGCCTTGTGAGCTGGTAGTGCAAATCTGGGGCTTCAAGGTGTCAGAATGCTCTATCTTGTTTATCATGTCATTTTTTCCCAGCCCTTTTTGAGGTAAATCTGAAAGAGTCGAGCAGGAAAAAGGGTCCAATTATTCTGCTGATTGCAAGCACTGGCTGCCTATTTAGTTTCATTATCCATAAGACGCATTATTTCCCCCATCACTGTAAAAGTGGACGAGTGTGTGCAGGAGGGAGAGGAGGAGGGGGCTTTAATAGCAGTGTGATTAGACCCACAGCTGCAAAACTGAGATATCAGGAGCCCTAACAATCACACACGCACACACATATTTATTGGGATGGATTAGCAAAGTGATTCTGTAATGTTGTTTTTCATTGTGTTTTGGTTATTTTACATTTTGTTACAGCATTTTCACGCACATAACCCACTTCTAACCCCATTTCCCCCATTTTCCAGTATGGCTTTAGAATATTTAATGGTCATGAATTTCTGCGTGTTGCAGTTATGTTGAGGGGGGTGGATACACACAAAGAATCACGTTCTCCCCCTCGTGAGGAATGTTTTCCCCCCTCCACCCTTCGCCCTCTCCTGGTGCAATGTACAACATGTTATGCTTTGCCAAAGTGGATCGTCGAAGGGTGGGGGGGCTGAGGTAGGAGGAGAGAGGCAGTGATGGGGGAAAGACAAGGGAGGAGAAGGGGATGAATGTGGAACCCAACGCCATTTTCCCTGCCGTGTTCGGTATTTTATTCTGTCGCAATTCACAGAAAATGGGGGTCATTGGTTTTACGGGGCTCTATGACGAAGAAGCTGGCAGAATTGAAAAAAGACTCGGGGACTGAAGCTTTATTGGAAGGACAAGCGTATAGTGATAATGATTAAGGGTAACCATCCATGAAATGTTGGCTAAAAAGATGAACAGGCTCTTTTTACTGAGCCTGAAGCAGAGATAGGAGGAGGAATATGATGACAATATTCCTATCCATGCAACACCCCCAAATCTCTGACATTTTGCCCCCCCCCAAATTTCTACTTTTGAAGAGCTTTAAATAACCATGCACTTAAATGGAAAACACAGGGGAGGTCTAAGATATCTCTCATGGGGTCCATTCTAGTATTTATCTCATAAGGCGTTGAGAGGGCTCAGTACTAGAATACATTAAAAGCTTGCGCAGTAGCGCAGAGAATTGTCAAACTCAACGCGTGTTTGGACACCTCCCCCTTACCTCATCGCTTTGCTTTTTTCCCATCAAATGATTTGAAATGCTTTTTATTCAACTCTTTCATTGCTGGATGGGTGTACTATGTGTTGGGAGTAAAATCTGTTAGTGTATGGTAATTTTCAGAAACATTACATTCTTTAAATCTCATGAATTTTTCTGCTCGTTACTGGAATATTCAATAATGTTAAATAAACTGTAGAATAAACTCCCATTTACTGTGCAAATCCTTAGGCTTGTCATCTTGTAGGCTTGTAGTGTTTAGCCTCGATAATAATGCCTGCTGTCTCTTCTCATCAGATGGCTGACGCTAAAAAGCATATTAAGAGATTTAGAATAAAATGTAGTGGGTCAGAGTTGTTTCCTCAAACAGAGCCTCCTACCCATGCAAACAAGACGCCTTAATGCAAGGAGAACTTTGGCATTAGACACATAAAGGATACAGACTTAGTCTCATTTCACTGGTTGAATGGTGTTATTTAATTAAGCTTTGGTTGGAGTGCACTGTATCATACTTGGTTTGCCATAGCCAGAGAAAGGTTCTTATACTCCCTGTATATGTTCGTTGTACCTTTCTCTTCTGCTGTTATGGTTTTGTATTCACTTGTGTTTATTTTACCATTTTATGCAGAGTAGTAATCACTTACTGATTAGCTGCATGATGAATGATTTCTGAAGAGGAATTCTTGTTATTTGAAATTACTATTCAGTATTCTGTGATTTCCTCCACAGTCACTGCAGACTGTTAGTGAGCACCTGTCTATTAAATGAATGAAGACCTTTTTGAAATCCTAAAATCAGACAAGGTTATTGGCTTTGGAGCTAGTACAGAAAATATTCTAGAATATTTTTAAGAAGAAAATGCATAGTTTCCTTATGGTGTTGCATCTCTTCATTGCTCATGTCTATTTAAATCTCCCTCTTGGTGTTCTGTGCCTCTGCATTAAACACTGTAACTTTTTATATTGTACACAAATAATATCTTTATGTTTTTTTAGTGCTACATATTTCATTCTGTACTGCAAGCAAGAATTTGAATACACTAAACTGGCTTTGTGCTTAAACATGGCTTTACCAGATTCAGGGCTCATTTTGGCTGAAGAGGCTCAGAAACTCATATACTGTTAGTATTTCATTGGGCATCCTGACTGTGAAGTCAACACCTTGCATACTTCATCACATGTCAGTTAATTACAAAACATGTAAGACATTTTGGGAAGTTGCATAATTTTGGGAAGTTGCATATTGGCTAGAGAAGAACTCGCTTCTGATACATTGCTTAATACATTGTTTCAAGAGTCAGCAGATAATGATATTACTATCATTCCATTCACAAACAACTTTGGCAACCATTGGAAAAAACATGTATTGGACAGTTGCTTAGAATTACATTTCTTTTCATGCAAAACATTTTTAATACATTAAAGTCTTTTAAACAATGCTAAAGTATTACACTCTGTTACATATGTTAAAAAAAAGTCTTTACACAACTTTGTGATTTTATGGGGTATAGATGATATTAAAGTGGCAACATTTGCTGTATTTTAGCAATGTTGTTACACAGTTTTAGAAATATCACCCTATATGTAACACAGAGGTTGCCAGACAAGCAGATCTTTCCCTGATATTCCCTCCTAAGGTGGATGATATTGGACTGATCCGATTGTTTGGCCCTAGGGTGATGGAGATACAGGCTGTCAGGATCAGGGCCACATCAATGAGACAATGTGGCTCTTCCTCTTAGCCTTTACCATAGGTGAGATTTATAAAAATGGTGTTAGTCACTCCCAGGCTGGTTTTATTAATATCAGATTGTTTAGTCTGTTGCATGTTGTGTCAGTATGGCAACAGGTGTTTTTTCATATAAAAGTATAGGGTCTGTTATCCAGAAACGTGTTATCCATAAAGCCCTAAATTATGTGAAGGCCATATCTCATGGACTTCATTTTAATATTCAAATATCATATTTCACATTTTTTAAAATTATTTCTCTGTAATAATAAAACAGTTCCTTGTTCTTGATCTAAACTTAAGATATAATCAATCCTTATATGAGGTATTGGGTTAATTTAATGTTTAAATGTTTTTTTTTAGTAGACTTAAGGTATGGAAACCCTAATGATGGCAACATTGTTTATATTTAAACCCCAGGTCCCTAACATTCTGGATAACAGGTCCTATATCTGTATATGTTAAACATGTCATTACCAACCCCCTTTTCCCTGTCCACAAAGTGTGTTTCTGGGCCCCATCACTGTCGAATGTTTGTGGCCTGCAAGCCTATCAGAAGCAGTAATTTGGCACCCAGCGTGGATTGACTCCTATCTCTTTATTGGGAAGCCTTTCTAGAGTTTCCTGATTTGTTGTAAGGACACTTTCTGTTATATTGCTGTTGTACAGCGCTATGTACCTTGCTGGACATTTATAAACAACATATAAAAACCAGCAGTGGAGGCAAAAGGGAATAGAAAGACTGAAATACTTTAAACTGAAATAGTAACTAATACAACATGTGAAATACACAAAAGAGTTTGGATTTAGGGTTCATGAGGAAAGATGCTCTGAGATGTACAAGGGCAGTCAAGCAAAGTATATGGATAAATACATTGAGGAGAATGATGCTCAGTGGATAGGGACACCCCAGGGAAAGACACTGAGGGGGAAAAAAGCACACTAGGGAGGGTTATTTCAAGGGCAAAGTCATATGGGAGGAAGACAACTAAGAGAGCAACTAATGCATACATTAGAATATATGGGAAGGGACTGTTAGGGGAAAAAAAGCACAATGTTGACAGATATATTAGGAGAGAGATTAAAAAGCCACAGACAGAGAGACCTTAACCTATATCCATATAAATGAGCCTCTACTGAGGATGATGGTTGGAAATACACAGTGGCGTAACTACCGGGGGAGCAATGAGTGTGACTGCACCCAGTCCTGCCCTCCCCAGTAGGCCCCACCGGAGTCACTGCAGCACCGCCAGAGTCACTGCAGGTAGGCCTTCATGTAAGACTGACTGGCATATGATCTGGTGGGGGGAGCAGATTGGGGGTGGGTGAAGGTTTTGCAGCTGGGCCCGTGTTCCCCTAGTTACATTCATGGAAATACACAGTGCATGAAAAGATAGCAGACTCTCAGACCAGAGACTAGGAACTCTGTATCACCAGATTCAGATTACATCAGTTACATCTATTCTTTCCATCTCTTACTTTTGACTTCATTCTTTTTTTCACCTGTTTTTTCCTTGCACTGACCTAACTGTTTTCCTGTTCACATACCTTTTCCTTGCCTCTAAGCCCTGTGGAGGTGATCGGTCAGTCTGTGCTGCTTTGTGCAGCGCTATAGACTTGTTGTGAGTTGAGGTAATTGGTGTAGATGTGTAATCAATGTGTCAGCAAGTCCCCCGGGTGCTTGGTACATCACCTGGCTGTGATTAAAGAGGGGACACAGCAACACGTCACTTTCAGCACAAACGGAGGAGAGACACATAAGAAATTTGCTAGCCAGTTTAAGTGCTTTTATTTGGTGTTATCTGTTAAGTGTTATATTCCTTTGAGACTAACTAGATATAATTTTCCTCTCCTCCTTAGTGCTTGGTTAAAGAGCTGACATTTCTGAATTGTTATCAGCTAGGTACCTTCTGTGGCAGAATCTTAAGAGTTAATTTATTGTGGCAGTGAGTAGGTCATTAGCCACGGGCAGTGTGGTGGGCTTGCCTGGGTAACTGTGAGGGGAAATATTAATGTGAGCTGACAGCACACATTGTCTGCCACCACAGCTATGAAAAATCAGTGCATGACGGGAAGCTCACCTCATTTCTTCCCTGCAGCCCTCTCTGCTATTTCACTGGGTGAAACGCACAGCCCTGTGTGCTACAGTGTTTGTACTAGCCAGACATTTAGCTTCATACCTCTGCATTTTTTTCTGCACTTCCTACCTCTATTCTAATCCAACTGTGCTCACACAGCCCTGAGTTGATGCTGTTGCCTTAGTTTGAAAGCTTTTGTGAGCATGGCACTCCAAACCTATTTTATTATGTAACCCTTGTTTGTTAAATTATCGTAAGAACCCTGGTTTGTACATTTTTGAGTAACTTGTTGCCGCTGTATAATTAAATTATGCTGCTCAGCCTGGTACCACAAACTATGCAATCTAGCCCAACTCTACACACTCAACTTGACAAGACCAAGTATAGAAAATATAGCACTCGGCTATACAAACCTTTAATATAGAACACCTAATTTTATTGTTGCTGTGAGCCCAGCAGTGACAAGACAGCTTCCCTGTACAAGAAACTTGCCAATATTGTATAATACTTGTCATGGAGGTACCCATGTGTAGTAAACACAAGAAATACACATAGATGGGGAATTATTTAAAATTTATATTTAATAAAATGCATTAATTTGGCAAAAAAAGATTGGTACAATCTGCATATGATAGATGCCCTTTTAGAAACTTTGTTATCTTTCCTTTTGTGGACCTTGATTGTTCCTTTCCACAAAGCTACCTGTAATTCTAGTATCCAGTGTACCTTTTCCTAAACATTTAGCACCCACAGTGAGTATAATTGCTGACCTGATACCCCAGGCTGTGCTTTTGTTGGATGAAAAGTGCACCGCTCTGGGCCAGTGGGGCACTGGGAAAAAACCTTGTGAGCCCTGCACCCCCTGCCAGCAAATTTCTGCGGGGAAGGGGGGTTAGCGCCAGAGTAGAACCTTGTGACTGGGGTGGGGGGCCCCACAAGGTCTTTTTTCTCCTTACTTTAGCTTTTCACTCTTCCAGAAGCAGAATATGGCAGCATGGCACTCCTGCAGGAGGACACTGTGCAAACAGGTGCTCTGGCCCAGGATATCAGGGTTAATAAAAGTTTACAACAAGTATAATCACTAGGGGGTGTCTTACACATTGGCTCCCCCTAGTAACTGTTCAATTTCATTTTGCTTTAAACTGCTTCATTTACTATGCATAAATATGCATGAATATTTATTCTGCAGAAAGCTTTACCATACCTGAGTAAAAAGCCCTAGAAGCTTTCTCTGTTTGTTTAAGATAGCAGCTGCTGCTTGCATCTCTAGCTGTTGGTAGCTCAGATTACACAATCCTAAGGGTGGGGGGAGTGAGTTTTATGAATTCTTATTGGAGGGAGGAGCATGAAAGAAGAGAGCGCTGGAAAGACTCTGGCCCCAGGAATGAAGGATTTTTCTGAGACAGGTAGTGAGATACCCAAGTCAGGTTTACAAAAAAGGAGATAAGAAATCCTGTTTCTTTTGATAAAGGCATCAGTGCAGCATTTCTGTGAGTGCTTATGGCTGTAGTTGAATAGACCTTTCTGATAAAGCTTTCTTGGTTTTTACCTTTTCTTCTCCTTTAAGAGGTTTTAGATTTTTGAAGCTGATTTTTGTGGGGCAATTTGAAAAAGTTGCAGTTATCAAGTGGCAAGTCGAAAAATTCAAAGTTTTCGTGACTTTTCCCGCACATGATTTTTTTGATAAATGTCAGGCATTCGTGGAAATGAGTTTATTCAAATTTTTAAAAATGAAAAAAATTAGAATTTTTTTTTTTTTGTTGCAAATCTGCCCCTAAGACTTGCCCAGTGTTATATGTAAATGATATGTGCACATGTTGGTGTAGCAGAGTAGGGGAAGATAAGATTTGCAAGGAGCAGGTGTCCCGACAGAAGCTGTGGGTTCATACCTGGCTGCCAAGTATTGATTGTGAAACGATTGAAGGCAAGTTGGGATCAGGAATGGCTGGCAGTGCGTCCTGCCTTTAATGTGGTTCTTGGCAGAGGAACAAGTCTACAGAAGATAAAGTTGAAAATGTAAGGGCAGAAAAAAGACAGATAGGCCCATCTAGATTTTGCCCATTTTGGGTTCTGCTGACTCTCTTTAAAGTATTGTGTCTTCTGAGTTTCTTATAAAAAATCTTCAAGGTGCAAACCAAACCCCTTAGTTTTTCTGTATTCTCTGTGATACATGTTCCACCTGAACTTTGTTTAGCACTCTTTATATTTTGTGTTAAAAAGTTTCAGTCACAGTTACACTCTGACTCCTTTACAAATGCATTCTTAGCAGTGTAGTCCCAGAACCAGGTTTGGACTGGGATTTAAAATAGGCCCTGGCATTTCAAGTACACAGAGGTCCACACAGCTCCCACGAGCCCGCAAAATAGTCTATAGCATCTTACAGCATCCCCTCTGACATTTGCCAGAATCCACATATTGCCAGTCTGGACCTGCTCAAAACTGACCAATCAGTAAATAAATACATTAATTAATTGATAACAGACAAATTCACTGGAGAGCCTTCCAGACCCTGACATGTGTTTGTGCTTGCACCACATTTTGGATATCACTGATCCTTCCTCAGGTAAATCTATGGATGATACTGGGAAGAGCCTATTTATACCCTTATACCTCACAAATCCCAGCATCATAATCACATGACCCCCTGAACTGACCAGGTAATATATTACCCAAACCATGTACCTATATCTTACATTTTAGGTGTGTATCTAAACAAGTCTTAGTTTTACAATGGACTAAATATTCAGTGTTTCAAAACAGGTATGTAATATGTAGGTATATACCAGTACACACCTTAGAGCCTAAAAGTTAAGAGTAGCTGTATATGGGTGGTATTGGTTTGTGCATAATGTATTTGTAATGTATTACCTTAGGGTAACTCTGAGGTGATTTCTAGTGTACACAAGTGGGTTTTTTATTCTAATACACAAAATTCAGTGAGTCATGTGGCAGAAATGATATCACTAAGCAGTGTATAATATACACACTCGCCAGTTTGTTCTGTAAATGCTCTTAAGGAAGGAAACGTGACATCTGAAACATGTAGTGCAAGCACATATCTGATTGAAAGCATGATTTAATTCACTGTTTGGAAGGCTCTTCAGTGGATTTGTTTGTTATAAGTGACTGAGGAGAAGCAGTTCTGAACCACCATACTGTATATTTAAATGACATGCATTTAAATATAATGTACTATTTCCCAACCCTGGTAAAAATGGCATTACTGGCTCAGTCAGACTAGATCAGAATGACTTCTCCTTAGTTACTTATACAGATCTGTATTTGTGAAGTCTTAAAATGCTTCTTTCTTTTACTTTACTGTCAGTTGCTATGTAGCCCTTTGTAGTCATTTATATGATTCCTTTATGTGATTTTATTTTGTTCACAGCGTTTCGGGGGAGAGCAGTATATGGAGATTTGGCTTCGGGTGTGACTTGCACATCTGGTTTTTATTAATCAGTACAACTCCCTTATAATCAGTGTATAACACATAAATATGTATAAAGCTACAAACACATATGTATATAACACAAATATTGGCACCCAAGATGAGCAATTTCTTGCAGGGGGTAGCTTGCAACTAGGGTGTGGGACCTCCAGGCAGCAGCTCACACTGTAGAAAGCCTACAGCCTGCAAAATAGACCAAAAGTGAGGTTTTTGTGCCTGTTTGTCACCTTTGAGCTAACTAATTTAATAGATTAGTTACCTAACTGTTCCTGTTCCAGGATCATGCTTTTTCATGTAATTTGACAGCTTTTTTAGCATATACTGTATACTGACAAGAAGCTGATAAATTAAAGTTGATTCTGACTGCAGCAAAACCTGGAATGACTGGGTTAAAGTGACGGTATATATGTTCAGTCTATTTAAAAAAATAATTTTCAGTGCATTGTCCACCATTTAGAATATTAGATGAGCTTGATTATAATAGTTGTAGCTCGTGTTCCATGACAGGTGTCAGTATTAAAAGCCTGGTTCATTTCCAAGGACACAGTGTCAATGATCATTATATGAAGTGGTAAAAAGGTGGGGTATTAAAATAACAGTGGTGGAGTTGTATAATGTATGTAATATGAATTACAAGAAAAAATAGAAATACATGGGTTAATAAAATGTTTATTTTTTGTGGCAATAAGAGAGGTATTGAATTTGACAGTTTATCATTTATTTACATCAATTCTGTAATTATAATTTTGTTTTGAGGAATTACAATTTACTCTTGTACTCCTGGTATCCTTGTTGCTCCCTTTTTCGCCAGTTTTCCGATTAAGGGCAATATGATACTATCCCATGTAAGAGTATTCTGCCTGTCTCACACCAGTGCTCAAGGATACTCTTACAGTAACTTGGATCTGCTTCCATACATACTGAATAAAAAATAACCAACAGTTTTCCTCTGGTTACCATTGTTGTCCCTGTATTAGCAGACTGCTGCTGTCTGAGAAATACCAGAGATCAACAAGCATTAGTTGGGAGACCGGTCATCCCATTCCAAGTGCGCAGTGCAGTATTAGTTCAATGTTTCATGTAATATTTCCCACAAAAGTATAGAACCTTGAATGGCAGTAAGAGCGAGAAGCATATTTAGGTTGTTTCTTACCTTATCATATGTTGTTAACTTTTGTGATTCTGTGCTACTAATGGGTTAAAAGGATAATGTTGTCACATAATTATACCATTTTTATTATAACAAATTTTAAAAATAATGATGTGTTAGTTTGGTATTTGAGAGTGAACACTTTGTTTTCCAGGATGTTCTTGAAACCATTACTGAATACCTGATTCAGTGATGTTTGCATATGTATAACCTTGTTATGAACTAAGTGGGCCCCAACCAAATTCTCAGTGGACTCAAAAAATGTCTCAAAACCCCTACTATAATGGTTTTGCTGCTAGATTACTAATTTATGATTCCTGCAGAATTATGTTTCTATGTTTACTTCTTGCACTTTATCTTCTTTATGTTCACTGATAGTTGGCTCCCTGCAGCTCTGCAACAATGAGATGTTCTACCAGGCTTTGCATTTTTCTAAACATGTAAATACCTGAATTATTTACTTTTTCAGTATCTGTAGGCTGTGACCAACAGGTCTTTGTGATTGCCTCTGTCCTCTAAGTGAAAACCATAGCAGTCAAACCGCCCATCTCTGCCAAGAGCCCCTTAGCCCCTTCCCATTCAGTGTGTGTTTGACAGATACTAGTACTGTCAAGAAGGTATTGATTGGGAAATCAGAAGTCAGCATTCTCAAGCGATACCTGCTTGATAATGCTGGAGTATGGCATAGGCAGTGTGTTTTCAGTTCATTTAAAATGGAAGTAAATGTCATTGGAGATAATGTTTTTTTTGTTTTGGTTAAATTTATTGATTTATAGCAGCCTATGATATTTGATCCTTTTCTGTCTAGTGCTCATAATAAATAAGTACACAAAGATGCCTGTACTTTCCTGGTGCATTGTATTATATTAATTATTTATTCTGCTACCAGGTGTATTTTACCTGAGAAGACTTGAAACAATTCATCTGCCCTGCCTTCTATTTGCTGCACATACAGTGTATTTTCTAATTTATACGGGATTTCTGATTAATAAGTGAAAGTGGATTCTGTCATTTATGCTGGGCTGAAGAATTAATTTATCCATTTGACTGAAGTACTATTTACATTTATACTCAAGACTATTGAAAGATCACCCCACCCTGGCAAAAATGACTCTTCTGCATACAACTGACAGGTTTGTCCTACACTGGACAGCTAGAATAGGGCAGCTTTGGTTGTGAATACTATAAAATAACTAATACTGTAGTTCTGCATTAGTAGTGACAATAATACATTCCTATGTTTTATGGCAAGGATCACAACCTTTTTTACTTGTGAGCCACACTTGGATGTAAAAAGTGTTTGTGAGCTAAGCAAGCATGAAAAAAAGTTTTTTTTACTGATGCCAGATAAGCACTGTGGCTTGGGATTGGCTATTTGGTAGCCCTGTGTATACTGCTAGCCTGGAGGAGGCTCTGCTTAGTTTAAAACTGTATCTCTGTGCCTATGTCTTGACTCCAAGCCAAAAATTTCAAAGGCACCAACTTTGAGGCCACTGGAAGCAACATCAGGGTGGTGGTGGTGAGCAACATGTTATTGACAAACCACTGGTTCATCATTACTGTTTTAAGGGAACATGTCAGTATCACATTAAAGGGGACCTGTCGCCCAAAGAAATATTTTCAAATCCTTTTCTATCGTGTTAGTCAAGCAAAATACATTTTACTTACACTATACATATTATTTAAATCTTGTTTCCTTCAGTCCTGAAATTCACAGTCACAGCAAACAGGCAGGCACCATTTTGTGGACACTATTATTAAGACAATCATCATCCCAAAATCTTTTTAATGTGCCAGATTGGGGGACATGATGCCAGTGCCTATACACTGGCAACACAATTATCGACCATGACTAGGGAGGGCTGATGAGAGGAGCACAGTGACATGTAGGAAGTGCAAAATGGAAAGTGAAAGTAAATGCCTTGCCCTGTCTGTATGTATGAGGCATAGAGGTGGGTAGCCAATATATAAATGACAGCTGAGATTTTTAAACATCTTTGTAACAGTTATGTATTTTTAATAAAAAAAAGAGAATTTGGGTTTAATGTTTAATTTGGAAAGCACACTATTCAGCATTTTATGTCTGGGTGCCAGGTCCCCTTTAACGGGTTTTCCATTTTGCCTATGTGTTCTTATACCTGAGATTATGTTAATCGAATTAACACTTCTTTCCTTTTTCTGTTTTAGATCATCTCAAGTTTTCTCCATTTGAAAGATTGAAAGGTTTCACCTCAAGTCCTTCTTATGTGCTTCAATTGCGTGAATAGCTTGGGATGCTGGATAAAATGTGCAGCTCATGAAGTTTAAATTAGAATCTTGGCATTTTTAAAATTTTTAATAAAATAACAAGATCTTTTCCCTCACACTCCCCTCTCTTGTCAATCTGCCTTTACTATTCTTGAAATCACCATGTCAACCGACCTGCACTCCCTTAGTCTGTTTCTACGGCTAAATTTATTAATCTGTTCAATCCTAGGCTTGAGTTTAGGATTAGAGTTTATGGGCTTGCCCAGTCAGTGGGCACGTTATTTGCGTTGGGATGCCAGCACACGCAGTGATCTTAGCTTCCAGCTCAGGACCAATGTTTCTGCGGGTCTTCTGCTCTACTTTGATGATGGAGGCATTTGTGACTTTCTCTGCCTTTCTTTGGCTGATGGACATGTTCAACTGCGTTTCAGCATTGATTGTGCAGAGACTGCTATTGTAAGTGACAAGAAAGTTAATGACGGTGGTTGGCACTTCCTAATGCTAAGCCGGAACAGGCTGAGAACCACACTAGTTTTGGATGGAGAAGCTAAGCCTGGAGAAGTCCGACCCCAAAGACAGCACATGAATATTGTCAGTGACTTATTTGTTGGAGGAGTTCCAAGTGATATACGTTCTGGTGCTTTGACTCTTGGTTCTGTCAGGGATATGTCTGCATTTGCTGGATACCTGCTTGATATTAAATATGGAAACACAGAACCAAGGCTCCTGGGAAGTCATGGAGCTCGTCTGGACCTAGAGGGGTTATGCACAGAGAATCCATGTGAGAATGGAGGAGCTTGCCTACTCTTAGATGGAGAACCCACCTGTGATTGTACGGCCACTGGATATGTGGGAAAATTCTGCTCAGAAGGTAAGTTGGAGTCGAGGGCTCTGCAGGACTGGGTTTAAAAGAAATAAATATAAAAAAATGCATTCACACTGAAATCTATTGTTTTTTAGTCTTTATGTTTATTCTGCTTGTTAGCAATGTCTAGATAATTTTTAAACAATTCAACCTTATTAACAGTTCTAAGAATTTGCAGCTTTTGTTTTGCTAGTAGAGAATGCATAGGAAAGTGACTGCCACACTTATATTATGCCAAACTTCGCAGTCCTTCAATTTGATAACACTCCATTCCATTTTGTTCTCATCTCTCAAAACTGTCTATTTAAATACTGTCTTTGCTAATCCCATTTTGTGTTTGGTTATGCTATTGCTATTTTAGTACATATTTAACATATGTGCTAAACTGTACCAGTTACCTATCACAAACCAAAATGTTTGGTTTCATTCTCTGAATTGCAGTAGACTGCTAAACAATGCTGGTTGGTTGCTACAGGCAATTTAGCTCATGGTATTAAATAAGCCCTATATGTCTTTGAATCTACAGCATACTTTAACTGACTCAAGCAACACAGCTTAGTAGTGGTCAGCCTTGATCAAAATCATGGGTTAACAGGTTAATCAAAGAAACAACCTGGTGCTACATAGGATGGAGCAGGGGACTACCTGGTTACTTATCACTAATCAGCTGCTGTGCATGTGGCACTTATTACTATTACTCTTGGTTGGTACTCGTACAAGAGAAATTTTTTCATTCAGTAAAGACAACCTTTACTAAAAGACGCTCCAGTTCTACAGCCATCCCTTATGCTTTTATGTCAGATTATTTTACGTTATTTCTGGTTTATTTTATGGTTTCTCTGGTTTTAAAGGAATGATGTCAGCCTTGCTTTAAAACCAAACACATTAACTTGACCATCATTTAACAGGGACCACTTAAAAACTGTATTTGCTTGGAGAGAACATCTAATTCTAAACTATTTTCCTATATACATTTTATAATACATTTTTAGTGTTTTTAAAGTTATTTATAAATTTAATTGCTATTAAAAGCAGTTTCTATCCAGCTTTGTAACATTATTTACAAAGTCAGGCCTTAAGAATAGAAAGGGATAAAGACGTACTGCTTTTAACCGCTTAGAATTACATTTGCTTTTGTTATGCAAAAAACAACTTTTGATTGAAGGAACCCTTTAAAACAGTGTGCAGTCTAGCCATGCACACTTACTAGATATATACCGATACGTGATCCCTTATCCAGAAGACCATTATCCAGAAAGTTCCGAATTACGGAAAGGCAATCTCCCATAGACTCCATTGTAAGCAAATAATTCTAAATGTTTCCCTTTTCTCTGTAATTATAAAACAGTACCTTGTACTTGATCCCAACTAAGATATAATTAATCCTTATTGGAGACAAAACAAGTCTATTGGGTTTATTCAATATTTAAATTATTTTTAGCAGACTTAAGTTTTGTAGATCCAAATTACGGAAAGATCCCTTATCCGGAAAACCCCAGGTCCCAAGCATTCTGGATAACAGGTCCCATACTTGTATATGACTTTGTTTTAGATGCTTTAGGTAAATGCTAGATTGCTAAATAGTAATGAGTTCAAATGCTTGCTGTAGACTACACTTCAGTTATCAGCATGTGCATTGTGTAGGTGAACAATTTTGAAGGGATGATTTGTCAACCCTAACCTTTTAACGTCAGCCTCGGTACCAACCAAAGCACAACTCCTTTTGTGTGTACCAAGCATCGTATTGCTGTATCAGCACCTACTCAGTTCCTTCGGTGCCGCCCACAGGTGATAAGCTGCCCTACGGGGATCTTGAAGGTAAGGTAGGAGGAGAAGCAATATAGCTGACCTATGTCTTAGTACAAACAAAATGAACCATATTTTGCTAGGGCTGCATAATAGGAGGTTATTTATAGGATTTTGCTTCTAAAGAGATGAAATGGACACCAGTAAGCTGTATTTATGTGTAAAAATGAAGACATTTATAGAAATGCCATCTAGAAGGGCTGCACTATTTGGGTTCCATTTATAAGCAATCTATTTGTAATCACTGCAACCTAGCAACTTGCAGAGTTAGTAGCAGTTGCCTCTACTCTTCTGGAAAGGCCATCTACTAGATGTTGAAACATTGTGAAGCTTGACACTAATTTTAGGTCCTAGCTCACAGTCACCATTTCAGTTTATTCTACAGGTATTGAGCTGGGTGGAAGTGAGGGTTTTGTTAAGAGCAGTCAAGTTTTTCAACTTCCTTCTCATCATACTTACTGTGTATGAACCTTGCTTTGTGCATAGAAGCATTATTATACTGAAACAGAAAAGAAAACTTCCCTTAACTACTCTTCCCTCTTAGCTCTACCTTCAGATATCATAGTAGGTATCCAGTTAGAGGAAATGTAAACATTTTCTATATATAGGAACCCTCTTGTTCCTATATAGAACATTATGACCCTGCACACAGTAACAGTTCTCCTACAGTTTTCATGGCATCCACCAAGCCCCAGACTTGTCAGTTATACTGCCAGAAGGTGAAGCATTATTATGTTTTGGGATACTGTATTAGCCCAAGGTAACTACAGCCCTTTGGCATGGAAGATCTGTGCCTCCAAAGATGCCTCCTGTAGCTCGCCATCTTCTTTTCTGCGGCTTTCAGTTGCTGAATTCAGGGACCAATGCACAATATACTTGTATATATAGAATACAAATGTGAATATATAAGGCTGATTAGTTAATAATTTAGATTATAAGTACATGGCAGCTCTGTAGCATGAGCTTATATCAGGGATCCCCCAACCTTTTATACCCGTGAGCCACATTCAAATGGAAAAAGTTTTGGAGAGCTACACAAGCATGAAAAAAGTTCCTGGAGGTGCCAATGAGAGCTATAATTAGTTATTTGATAGCCCCCTATGTTGACTGGAAGCCTACAGAAGGCTCTGTTGGCAATTAAACTGGGTTTTAATGCAATTAAAGTTTGCCATGTAACCAGAAATTCAAAAATAAGCCCCTGCTTTGAGGCTACTGGAATCAACATCCAAATCAACATGTTGCTCACGAACCACTGGTTGGGGATCACTGGCTTATATGAAGGACAAACCTAATTTTTTGCTTGATGATTTGTGACAGCCCCTAACCTTAGCTTCTGAACAGCAAGGGTTCTGAGGAAACTGGGGACCAGACGGCTGAGAAATGGATCTTGTATGCCAGAAAAGAGATGGGGTTTGGCAAGGTCAGGACCATGGCCAGCAGGCAAATTAGGCCCCAATTCAAGTATGAAAATATATATATTTGTTTTGAGGTATGCATATTAGTGTAAGCACTATCAAGATGGAGATATGTGTATGTTTGGCCAGTGTTAGGGCTGTGACAGACGGGGAGATGCAAATACATGTGGCCACTGGGTTGAAGGCAATTATATAAATAGTGGAAGCTGTTGCATAACTATAGAGTAGAGCAAGCGGAACATACCTACTTTGTTTATAGCCACACTGAAACGGCACATACCTGCACGGGCAGGTGCTCCCACGTGTACGCGTGAATGGATGGGGTAAGGGGAGGCTGTACAAGGGTTGTATATTTAATTAAGATACAGAATTCTAGTGTGTCTGAGCTGTAATGTGAACTAAATAAATTACAAATACAAATCAGCCTTGTATTTTGAATTTCTATACAGTATATTTTAAAGGAACAGTAACATTAAAAAATTAAAGTGATTTAAATTAATTAAAATAGAATGTAATGTTGCCCTACATTGGTAAAAGTTGTGTGTTTACTTCAGGAAGACTAGTATAGTTTATATAAATAAGCTGCTGTGTTGCCATGGGGGTGGCCATTCAAGCTGGAAAAAGGAGAAAAGGCACAGGTTAAGCTGGTCATACATGTCTAGATATTTAAAGGGGATATATAGCATACATTTTTACAATGCACTAATGCATTGCAAAAGAATGTAAAATAGAAGTAAGTGCTTTTATTTTAATACCTTTGAGGTCAAATATGTCCATAACAGCTTGAAAACTGTGCTCTACCCAGACCTTATGCCAGCTTCTGGTTTAGACATTCAGTATTTGGCTGGGGCCGCAGGCCCTCATAGACTTCAGCAGAGCTACTTAAAGTGCAGGGAATATGCATAGGGTGGGTGGGGCTTAGCGATGTCACAGGCAGTCCTTCTCTACTTGCTCCTTCCACCCCCCCCCCCACTGGCAGCAACACAAGCAGAGAGACACAAGGGAGGGAGTGCAGGGCAATAGTACATTATATTATAATGCCTACCCCCAAGGCTACACTGCAGCTTATTTATATAAACTATAGTAGCATTTCTAAAGCAAACACACAACTTATACCAGTGCAGGGCAACAGTACATTATATTATAATGCCTACCCCCAAGGCTACACTGCAGCTTATTTATATAAACTATAGTAGCATTTCTAAAGCAAACACACAACTTTTACCAGTGCAGGGCAACAGTACATTATATTATAATGCCTTTAAGATATTTTCATTTTTTGCTGTTACTGTTCCTTTAAAACAACTGATAAGCTCAGGTAACTGACAGCAGCACAGAGTATGTGCAGTGAATCAGCAGAAAAGAAGATGGGGAGCTACAGGGGCATCTTCAGAGGCACAAGTCTTCACTGCTAGAAGGCTGTGGTTGCCTTGTGCTGATACAGAAACCCAAAACATAATGTGCAATATTTTTAAACAACTTTTTGGTTAAGATTTAGTTCTTCTTTAAATTGTTCATATTCATATATGCTAAACACTTGTCCGTGCCTGTGAGATAATTCTGTTGTGCATGTGTGTTGAATGGAAGAGTGTTTGTATAAATGAACAGCCATAATGGTGTAGACATTTAGTACAGCAGTGCATTTTTCCATCACATATTTTAGCAAGCACCCAGATTATGAGGATTAGGAATTCATTTGCTTTTGTGCTGTAAGGAGGTCAACCACCCACCCCCAAAACCACATGACAGTTTTATTGCTTACGCTCCTGTGAGGAGCAAGGGCTGGGGTTATTCTGCCATTGATTTCATTGCATATTCTGTAATTACATAAAATTTAGACTGGATTATAGAAGCTGATACAACTTACTGTGCAAATTCCATCAAGATGTATTGCCCGGTCAAGCTTTCTGGTAACCAGCCTACACCATGGCTGAAAAGTTAGTAAGAAAAAGCTTACACATAGGGCAGTACTGGCAGTTTAATTACAGTAAATGCACATAGTAAAGATTAAATAAGGGGTATGTGATTCCCCGCACCACCAATGTAAATGTTAAAGGTTGAAAGTATGATGGCAGTGCAGACCTTGTTCCCTGCAAATGGTCCCCCTCAAGGGTATATGCTCACAAGAATTGAAACAACAATGCATAGGAATACAGGTAGTCTGGCAGATTGCAACAGTTTCTGTGTGTGTCCTGATATTTAAAACAATGAAGAAAAATGGAATATAGGATACCTCCATTTATTTAAACACATACATGTAAATTGTGTTGATTGTGTACTCTTAGGGCCGTGGTAGATGGGGAGATTAGTCGCCCGCGACAAATCTCCCTTGTTGCGGGCGACTAATCTCCCTGATATGCCATCCCACTGGCTTGAATGTAAATCACCGGTGGGATGGCATATGCGGCGATGCAATTTACCGAAATCGCAGGAGTTTCCCCTCAAGGCAACTTCCGCGATTTTTGCGACTAATCTCCTCGTCTACCACAGCCCTTAAGTGTCACAAACAAAGAAAGCCCATATACTTACGCTTCCTTGTTAACTCCATTATCCACTGGTGCAGATCTTCCTGATGCACCTGGCCAGGTGCCTTTAACAGTGAGCACAAGCAAAAAAGGAAAAAGCACACAAAATGATTTGTTGGTGTAAAAAGATACCTCCAACCTGTTTATTTATTGCGCAGTGCACATACAGACCAAACGTTTCAAGAGCTTCATGCCACTTAAACAATAAACTACAAACTAAGAAATGGTAGTAACCTAAACTTAGAAAAGGCTCAATTAATTTAACCTAAATGTCTCAAATGTCAGGAAATCAAGTAAATAAAATGTACCAAATACAAAAGAGAGATCCGGGTGTATAAACCCCGGATCTGTCTCACAGTTGATCTAGGTCAAATTCCCAACACCATCATATCAGCTCTCACAATGTGAAATCCTAAATGCAAAGAACTCACCGTTGTTCAGAAGTGGTTCAGGTGCTCAGAGCCCCGAACCTGTAGCTGGGGAAGGCGAAATCACGCATATGCAAAAGGGCTCCAAATGCCTATGATTAAGTGTATATTTACACGAAACGCGAGTTTTAAGCAAGCCGCTGTGTCCGGTGCATTTGGAGCCCTTTTGCATATGCAAGAGCTTCATGCCCTCTTCATCAGTGGAAAAAGTACACAATACGTTTGGTCTGTATGTGCACTCTGCAATAAACAGGTTGGAGATGTCTTTTTACACCAACTACCAAATTTGTGAAAGAACTCAATTGTCTATTAAGTGACGTCTTACTAGGGTGCATTCTTAATAAGAAAAAAAAATTCAGATATCTTTTCAGTGACAACCCAAGTATTGCTATTATGTACCATTTTTAAAACCTTGGTCCACCTACCAGAAAATGTGATTACATACAGCATTGATAGTTTGACAAACCCATTATCCCAGTTCTTCCTCAACTATTAAGTAAAAATCATATCTAAAAGACACCTTGGATTTATTAAATGCAGTTAATAACATTAATTGGAAATCCAGTTATAGATGGGTCACTTGTGAGGTTTAGTCACTGTGCACCTGCATTCCTTATGCTAAGGGTGCATTAGCTGTTGACAATATGGTAAGGGAGGAGGGGGGATTATTCCCTCTGCAGATCAGCTTTATTACTGCTGGCATCAAATTTATTTTAACCCAGTTTTTTTTCCTATGGACAGACAAATATATTTTGCAACAGTCTGGTACAGCAGTGGGTACAATTATGTTGTGAATCTACAAATCTGTAAATGGCAAACAGTTCAGGAGAACAAATGTATTGGGGTTGCCAGGTTTATAAACCCAATATCATCTTCTACTGTTGCTACATAGACAATCTGATCTTTATTTTAGGATGGGGTCACTTAGTCTCTAGGTCAATTTATGAGATACAAATTATTATAATTTGGCGTTTACCACTGAATCAAACTAACTAAGCTAAACTCTAAATCCATTAATTATTTATATCTAGTCCTTGTGTCTGAGGGAAATATGGAAGTAACCGATTTATATAAATCCTCTGGCAAAAAATCTTTACTACATGCAAAAGTGGTTATGATAGAAAGTGGATAGAAAGGATAACATACCCAATATGGCTAGCTACTTAGAGTGAAAATAAATTTAACAGACTCAACTGAGTTTTTAGAATTTGAACCAGCTATAATTGCCAAGGCTATTTAGAAGCCAGTAAAAAAGAGAGAGGGATTTACTACCACAACCCAAACAAATATCAGCCAGCGAGTCCCTTGATCCCCCAAATGCTAATGACCCTGCACAAGTCTAGACTTTCACAGCATTGTAGTTGTGTACTTTTGTTGGGGTGATGCTTGTGAGTAGACAAATGGCACAATTTACATGTAAAAGTTTAAATAAATGGAGTTATACTATATTCCGATTCTCTGAATTGTTTTAAATATTGGGACACATGCTGAAACTGTTGTGATCTGTCGTAGTACCTGTATTTCTACCGATGAGTGCATTTTTATATGCACTTTAGAGGAGCTGTTTGCTGGGAACAAGGTCTACACCTCCCATCATGCTTTTAGCCTCTACCATTCTCCTTGGTTGTGCGGGGAATCACCCCCACTTAATTAGTCCTTACTATCTTCATTTAAGTATACTGTTAGTGCTTGCCTATGTGTGCTCTTATTCTCTTTGTATAGACATTGCACAAAATTTGCAGAAGTCTACTAATAGTATGCATTCCCTTCTTTTCTTGGTGCCTTGATTTTAAGGTGGGTGGCAAGTAAAGAGTTAATTGCCCTCCATCCCCCCCCCTACACATTAAGAAAAGCCAATGAACAGCCCTGTATACCACTAGCCTAGAGCAATAGAAATTCATTCTCTAGAGTGGTAAATTATGCTTCACCATCCAGTAGTCTGACAGGGTTGGCAGATAGCACAAGCCAGCTACCTGTCTTGAAGGAGAACGAAAAACTTAACACAGAAGACAGCTAAAACTGCAGCACAGATCTGTGCCTCTGAATATACCCCAGTTGCTCCCCATCTTCTTTTCTGTTGGTTCACTGCACATGCTCTGTGCAGCTTTCACGTACCTGATCTTACGAGCCAACTCACAATATACATTTTGAATAGAATATAAATAGTATAAAAAATGTCATGATACAATGCTGGTACAAGTAATTAATTCTTGTTAATAATTCTTGTTACTTAACAGCACCAAAACCTTTGCAGTTAGCACCAGTATTTAATAATTAGACCTGTATATGACAGATCAACCTTATATTCTGTTTGATGATTTGAAGTAAACCCTAAGCTTTGGTTCTCAACAGCTGCCCACATCACACTGAGCATGTGCAGTGTCACTGACACAATCACAAGATGCTGAGCCAGTGCACAGTTTGTATGCCTGAAGTATTTCTGTTAGAGGTGAGTAAATTTTAGGCTGCCACAGTAAGTGGCATGTTCATTTTGAAGGATTACTCTCCTTTAAGATGAAAAGCTTATTTTAGTTTGATGGCGTAGGAATAATAGTCTGAGAGTTTTCTATGGCCTAATACACAAGGCTAATACATTTGGGGATGCTAAAATATTATTCACTCCTAATGTATAAAATCACCAACTTTTCACACACATGTAAGTTAGGAAAACCTGATGAATACTACAGTGGAGCGCATAGCAAGATTACCAGACTGGTGCAATTTATATTGACCAGGAGAACTGATCAGGGGATCTTTTTCATGAAGTACCATACTGGCATTTTTCCTCCTTATTTTTTTTTAGTATTTTTCAAGGTCCCCTTGCATTTTTACTTCATTCTTTGTCATTCACACTTCCCTACTGTCCTATAATGTGCATCTGCATGCTGTAATGTGCGCATGCGCGCGCAGCAAATAACAAAGGAGGAAGCGATCGCTGCTACCCCGGGCTGGTGCTGTTTTCTGCGAACAGGGGCACCAGCCTGGGGTAAAAGGTAGGCGGTTAAAGTCACTTGGGGGTGCCTAACATTTTGGCACCCCCAAGTGACTTTTACTTTATTTCTCCTTTAATGCTACAGTGTACATCAACATTTTTGACTATTCTGTGCTTCCTACTTTATGGAAAACAGTTTGGGGAAGGCCCCTTTTCTAGTTTCAGCACCATCATGTCTCTATGCACAAAGCTTTTTATTTTATGCCCATTGCCTTCACTCATATTTGCCATTGCTGAAGTCCCTATTATTCCATGGAGCTTTTGAACACAGAAACTGTTTTTCTTGTTTCCAAGCCTCATACAGCTTAACATAATTTAATCTTCTACTCTTGGTTTACTTTGCTTGCTATTATATTTCCCAAAAATTACTCTGTTTTTTCTACTTTCTGCACACACTTCTAACCATTTAAACAAGTCTAAAATCCTGCACACTCTTGTGTTTCAAAAGTGTTATCATATTATATTAACAATGTTTCATCTGACTGGAAAACTAAAGCTGCAAAATCTGGCCTGATCAAATAACTTCATCCTTTAGTGCCTTCCTAAAGGTAATTTGTCCAATTAGGGACAAATCTGAAGAGTGCTTCTTTAAATGGGAAGGTTATCTTTAATTTAACTTTTAGTATATATGGACATAATCTATGCAACCTTTCAATTAATTTTCATTATATATTTTGTAAGGTATTTGAAAGTAATATACAGTATTAGCTTTCTTATTTTGTCTTTTTCCAGTTCGCAATTAAAAATGCTAACTGGCAGTTAGGTTTGCTGATACCAAAAAAAAAAAAGATATTGATTATGAGGGTTTCATTTTATTTTTTCTCTTCGGGCCTTCTACTATGCATCTTTTATTTTGACTTGCAAGGCACTGCTTGGTCGCTGGGATAAATAAACCTAGGCAACAAAATTAGAATTAAAATTCCAAGCCTAAGAGTTGCAGACCAAAACGTGTAAAAAAAAAAAAAATAATGAAGGTTTATTGAAGATTACTGCTTTACTAAAAGTAAAAAAAATAAGGTGACTATTCAGGCTGCTTCTCTACAGGTAAAGTGTGTATCTTGTGTATGTAATTTAAGAACAAAAATAGAATTTCCTAACTGATTTGGTGACACTTTTGTACCTTCTAATTAGAGAAGCTGCATTACCTACAAAGGTACTATCCCTTGTAGGACAGGTTACAATATTTCTGAATTTTGACTCCCAGGATGGCAGGTAATGTATTTTTTCATCAAAAGAAGGTTTTGTTTCCTTGGATTAGAACATCAGTGATTTACAGGACTATAGTTATTTGCCAACTCATTTAAGATAAGTTATCACAGCTCCTAGCATGCTGAATGTGTATTCCATATAACATATTTTATAGCATTTGTTAAAGGAGAAGGAAAAGTTAAAACTAAATAATTTTATTAAAAAGGTCTTTGTAAATACAGCCATAAACACTCACAGAAAAGCTGCTTTGAGTCCCCATGTTCTTCTTTATCAGGCATCCATCTCTCAGAAAAATCCTTAAGGGCACGGCATGAGTCTGCTCAGTTTGCTCACCCCTCCCTCTCTCTTCTGCCCTCCCTTTTTTGTCCACCCTCTCCCCCCTCTGCTGTAATCTGAGCTACCAGCAGCCAGAGCTGAAGCACAGAAGTTACTGAGACCTAGGGCTGTTAACTCAGATATTGTAAAGCTTTCTACAGAATAAATAAATATAATCTATTGGGAATAAAATGCCTCAGTAACTTTCCTTCTCCTTTAAGTTCAGTCAGACTGTTAACGGTAAAGTCTGTATGTAATATAAACCCTGCTCTATGAGACAATGATTGCATTGTCCTATGTTCTGTATACCTAACATAGCAACAAAAAGAAGCCTTTCAGCCTTGTTCAAACATCTCTAGCAAGAGAAAGATGAACACTTAAGCAGTAGATATTACTCTTTTTTCTGTGATATAGTTTATGTCCTAGAAGATTTTTTCAAGTAATTTTCAGATTGTTCACGCTTACCCTAAAAGCCCATTATACAGAACACATTAGGGCTAATTTATGAAGGCAAGAGCAAATTGCTAAACAAAAAATGCAAAATTAAATTCACATTGATGTTATTCACAAAGGAGCTTGCATGAATACCTGTTCATTAGCAAACTGTGATGAGTGTCAATGTGTTCTCTTGCACTTAAAACAGCAAAAATTTATTGCATGATGGCCCATACATATTGCTTCCGCATAATGACATACTACAGTGTGATTGAATAGGCCTGTGGTCTGAACTTCTGGGTCACACAGAAAGCTTAAGTCTAATAGCACATGAAACTATTGATTTTTAAATAATTCTGATTCCACTAGATTTCACTCTTTACCAGATGTAGAAAAAACAAACTTTAAAATAACTAATCTGAATTAAAACAAAAACATTTAAATCAACAGATAATAAGAGTTAACAGGAGTAATGTTAGAAGCTGTAAAACATTTATACTATGAAAGGTGGCAGGAGAAATTATAGAGTGAAGATGAAAGTAAAAATAGAGAGGATTATTTTCACTAGACTAGAGGCTATCAGCAGCAATAGGGGAAAATAACAGAAAGCAGGATTAATATAAAATAATGATAAGATAGATCATCTTTGCGTAAAATAAAGGCAAGACGTGCAGTGCAGAAAAAGTGTTCTCTACTGAGTGTGGGACAGTTAATACATGATGTTATCTTGGAGGGGTAGTTGTTAGCGTGTTGCTTTGAATCAAAGGGTTAACACACTGAAGTGACTCTCCTGTCCCCTTTCTCTTGTTACCTAACGATGTTTGAACTGGGATAAAAGGATGCAGAGTTGGCCAGGCGTGCAGTGTCTAATGGCTGGATCAAATAACACTGGTAACAGGGAATAAAAGCATGAAATGAATACATATATTAAATATTTACTTTTTCTGCTATATCTATGTTCTCTCTTGTGTTAGACATGCATCAGCCATTTTCTACAGGCTAACATTAGCATTCTTAGCATAATTAACTTGTTTGCATATTCACTAAGATACACGCTGGGGGACGTTTTCAACATTTGTCCGAAGCCTTCACATGTAATTGTCCACATGTAAAGACCATGTTGTCAGCGGTGAGTCAATCCCCACTGCAGAAAAAGAAACTACTTGTAGATATCATGCTATACATTTTATGTATTTTTGCTGTTGTTTGCAATGAGAGTCCATGAGAGAGTACAAGGAACTAGAGCGAAGTCTCATTGGTCCCTTGATTCTTAAACTTTTTTCTGCTACTGATAATAAATTCTTGCAATCCAGTGTTGGATCAGGTTGTGTGCTCACTGAGTGCATGGGCAATGAGTGACTTCTGCACACAATCTGTTTGAATTTATTGTCCAGGATATTGGAGTGGGGAGGGGGTCTGTGTTTTTCTTGAGATGCAATATTGTTTTTGATATAAAATGTTTTTCACATAAAGAATATTCTAACACATATTCTTGCAGGTTTGTCAGCAATCTGTTCCATACTGGACAGATAAGAGATGGAGAAATTGATTCATGCATAGTGGATGGCCTGAGTTGCAACTCACCTTCCACTTGCATGTGTGCATGGAGAGGGGTAAAGGCAGTTAATTCTGCCCTGTTTGCATGAGGTGCAATTATCATGCAAAGAATTTGTGTTGAGTGCATAGTGTTTGACTCTGTTTTCCTGTCTCTCTCTCTTTCCCTCTTTTTTTTTGCAATTCTCCTTCCTTTTATAATGCTTCCTTAGATGTTAATGATATTCCAGGTGAGTGCCTTACCAACAGTCAGATTTTAGCGCCAAGCAAATTTTTTTTTTCTAACATATTGTTTAGTGGACTTACATTTTATAATATATATATGTATATTATATATTGAAAACAAATATTTCCCCCCCTTCAGAACATGCTTTTTTAAAACATGAGAATTTGTGGTAAGCGTTTCTGTAATTCATACAGAATATATTATAGAATGTTTGTATTTCAGTTTATGCCCCTTCACAAATATATTAGTTGAAAGTGCTATAGAACTAATATATACATATTAATTAGATTAAAAACATCAACCTCCTAAAAATGATACTTAAAAGTATTGTATCAATTTAAAAAGATCTGCTTCCCTGTTATAACACAAATTTCAAGTACTGTTAATGGGCCAGTATTAACAGTAAAAATCACATCAACATACCATTGAACTACTAGAGTATTCCAGTGCATTTTATGTATCTTCTAATTAACAATGGCTTTTCTGCATGATTTGAAAAGCTGGAGTGAAAACAGATATGATGCCATACTTCTAGATTAAGTATGTCACCCCAATCCCTGTTTGGGGTATTGTACAGCCAGTGTGGTAATTATGTGTCTTATTCTTTCTCTCCATTTGCTTCTCTTGTTTCTGTTTCCTTTTTCCTTCCTTTTTTAAGGTCTGGCCCACTTGATGATTGATGACCAAGGTATGGATCTCCCCAAATCTGGGTGCAGTTCCTATTCCATCTCCATTATATTTCCCTCTTCCCTTTTTTGTTTTATAATGTTTGAGTCAGGTAAAGTCTGGATCTAAAGGAAGTTATGTTCATTATGCATACTTGACTGGGGAACCTCCTCAATTACCTGTTTTTGGTGTATTTATATAATAAGCATCGAAGGACATCACACTGAGAACTTTATCCCTATGAGTTCTCTTGATATTTTTTTGATCATTTCCCTGTCCCCTTTTTTCTGGGGTCCAAATGTGCAGAATTTTCATTCAGTTTGTGCACAGTTACCTTATACTTCTTCCTACTACTACTGAGTTTAGAAGGATGTGTGTTGTTCACACTCACACACTCTGCTTTTTACATTAGTGGCAATTATCTATATGGAATCACTCACTCTCAAAACACCCTGAGTTTCTAATGCAAAGTGTCCAGTTTGCATCTTTTATGTAGTGTACTGTGCTTTGTGTCTTGTGTGCTGTGCACTCTAATCTGTGTTGTGTTCTGTGTGCTGTGCAAATGGCCTTTATCATGGTGCTTTAATATGTTTTCATTTGTTTGAAAGCATGTCACAAAAAAGCTCAATCTCTGACCTCAGTATCTCTTTCTTTATAACACATTTTTTCTGCTCTCCGGGACTGTCACTGCTGTTGCACCTTACAGGCAGAAGCAAAGGTAGAGAGCTTGTTTACTTCTAATAAAAAATCTAGTGCATTTTCTGTGCACACCAACGATGTGTACTGTGTACTGCATATTGTTCTAGTCCATTCATTGTTTCATGTAGTCAGCTGACTTTGAATTACCCTATTTAATTGCTTCTATGTTTGTAGTTTTCCACAGAGTTAGCTGCTGTAGTTTTCATATTTTTGTTTTACACTTTATTAAATGCTTCAGATTGTATATAGTGCATAATGTTCAGAAACATATTATATCTGAGAATGCATTTCTATGTCAGTTTTTTATATGAATTGGGGTAGATTGGGGGAGGGAGATGGTGATCAATTGGATAAATTACATGGTGGGTATGTGGGTAAAATGTAGCTAAACGGATGTTTATATGTACTAAGAGTTTTATAAGGCTTGTATTTATAAATTCAGTAGGAGAAACCTCCTGAACATATTCAATTTTAGTTGACTGATGAGAATGTAAAACAAAATAAATAATTAGATCTAATATGTATAGAAGATAACAGTTACATGGATTTGACTTTGTCTGAAATCTCTGAAATTTTCAGTTATGCATGTTTGTACAGTTAGTAGCTTCCCACAGATACAGCTAGGAATGTATAATCTAAGGAACAACAATCCTGGATGAAGGTCATAGCTACTACTCAGTAATACATCAGTGAATTCTCCTTGGTAAGAAGCAGGTGTGCACAATGTGTGCTCTGTGGCAACTCCCAGTAACACACCCTCAGGCTGCTAAACACTTATGCTTCAAAATCAGCACAATATTTGTAGGAGGAAAATTTACATAAGGACATGACTGCAGCAATTTGTTTGCAAATGAGGCTTCTGTGGAGAAGCAAAAAACACATGGGGGGCCAGAGTCCCTGCACAAGTGCAGTTAACCCATTCAGTTCTGGTACAGTCTGGTAAGGGTTATTATTTTATAGTGCTGCTTATGAGAGAACATGGGATCTGTAAAATGTGCTAACTAAAAGCATTACATTTGATATGTATTATTTGTTTCACTAATGCTATATAGTAGGAAGGAACATAGTCATGAATGTGTTTTTTTCAGGCATTTCTGTGCCTCATATTTAATTCCCACTTAACAAAATCCGATGTGTAAATACAGTATTCGGTACAGTGTTTTATTTTGTACACAGTAGTATCCCTTACCCTCTTCATGGTTTTTAAAGTGTTTAAATAACTAGAATAAAAAGAGTACCTACAGAAGGGAACAGACTGATGTCAGTTTTTTGATAATCTGTGAATACGTGAGACCCAGAAACAATGGATTTAACAGCTCACAATTGGGCGCAGTTCCACCAAAATTATCAACCAAATGAAAAACCAAAACAGGTAACAATGCAGTTTGGTTAAAATATCGGGTCATCAGTCAGTCCAGAACTTCACTGGCCTATACTTCTAAGTTATAAACTATGTTCTCATTTAGTGTTATTAAACTAACACACATACACAAACACAAAAAAAATTATATTTTTAAGAATTTTATAAATTATAGCTACTTATGTAACTGTGACTGGCTAAAGTGATGGCTACAGTGTTGGACTGGTATCCTGAGAAGAAGGTCCAAGCTTTTCATTTTCACTACAACAAATCATTGATATACTCTGATATGAACATTGTAAGCCTTCCCTTTCCTTTTAATTTAGTTCATAGCACATAACTTGCATTTTATTTCACATACATGCAGTTTTCTTGAGCTGCTGGGCTCTCGATAGATTTAATGAGGCTCTCCTTTCTCTAGAACATTAGTGAGTAAATCTCCAAAGAATACAACTGACCTGTGCACTTTGTCTTTACTCTGATTTTGGGTATTGTTCCTTCTGATCAATTTTTTTCAGTTGAATTTGCGCATTTGGTATACCTATGCTGTAATTAATTTAAGCCATTAAAGCTGTGTCAGTTATATGTAATAAAGTTTTTTGACGAAGTTGTCAAATATGACACAATGCCACTGGCGTGAGTGGTGTTTTTGACATTGGAAAAGAGTTAAGTGACATTAAGAAATCTTTTGGCTGGAAGTGACAGTTACTCCAAAGACAAGGGGTATTGACAAACCAGGATGCCTAAGAATCTAAGGCAGTAGATTAAACCTTCCCTAAATTATATGTTTACTGTCATTCTTATCACTTATATCCCAACTATAATGGTAACCGTAAATTTCAAAACCAGCTTAATGGCTTGTACAAGGATCTGTGACATTTACCTAGGCTGGAAAAAGCTGACCATATATGGCCAGGTCATGAAATGGATTAATCGTTTTCTTAAATATTATGTTAAATGATGTTCCAAAATTGTGCTAATTTATTTATTTAACTTTCAAACCAACTAATAATGTGCTAATCAAATATAATGTGGATATAACATATATTAAAAGCTTAAACATTATGGGGCACATTTACTAACCCACGAACGGGTCGAAATGAGTCCGATTGTGTTTTTTTCGTAAAGATCGGTATTTTGCGATTTTTTCGTATTTTTTGCGATTTTTTCGGCGTCTTTACGAATTTTTCGTTACCAATACGATTTTTGCGTAAAAACGCGAGTTTTTCGTAGCCATTACGAAAGTTGCGTAAAATCTTGCAATTTTTCCGTAGCGTTAAAACTTACGCGAAAAGTTGCGCCTTTTTCGTAGCGTTAAAACTTAAAAGGTGCAAAGTTTCGCGTAAGTTTTAACGCTACGAAAAAAGCGCAACTTTTTGCGCAAGTTTTAACGCTACGGAAAAATCGCAAGATTTTACGCAACTTTCGTAATGGCTACGAAAAACTCGCGTTTTTACGCAAAAATCGTATTGGTAACGAAAAATTCGTAAAGACGCCGAAAAAATCGCAAAACATACGAAAAAGTCGCAAAATGTTCGTTTTCAAGTCGGAACTTTTCCAATTCGGGTCGGATTCGTGGGTTAGTAAATCAGCCCCTATGACTTGTAACAAGAAATGCCCTCCCCTTTAAGCACTCATTATAAATATATATATAACACATTAAGACATTTTGTGTATTAAGCTACCAAGAAATGCCCTCCACTTTAAGCACCCATTATCAATATATGTATATATATATATTGTATATATGTTTCTATCACATTCACACACATTAAGATCAATTTCATCAGGCGCCAATTAACCCTTTTTTAATATAAATGTAATATAATTATGTTCTGTGTTACCTATAGCAGAAAAAAGGTAAAATAAGCTATTTTTTCAGTTTGCATAGGTTAAATTGTTTCATACAATATATTTTGCTTCAGCAGAGGTTCTTAATTGTGGGATATATTTAATGACTGAAGCTGCTGGCCAACTTAAAGTTACAATTTAGCATGATTTCATTTTTATTTTGAATTTGTCTAATTTGTCTTATTGAAGGTAATTCCTTATCACTCTTGTAGTATAATAATTCCCATGCAAAAAGCCAAATTTCACATGGTGTGATTTTGTTGCAGGCAAAACATGTACTAGGGAAATTCCCACCATAACTTTAGCATGAACAACCCCTTAAAATATGCTTATATTCTGTGCAAAGGGATATCAGAAAATTAGTATAATAATAGCATAAGACCAGCAGTCTACTGTGAAAAATGTATCAGGAAAATGTTATGGTTTAGTGGCTCTTTAAATGTTTTTTCATTTAGTAAGATGGTGAGCCAAGCAAGCTCTCCGCTATACACTTTTTAATTAATTATGTTTTGCCACATTCCAGTTTTTACGTGAGCAATCATATAAACACCAACATTTAGATAATATCCTGATAATTTAGTGTTTCTCATATTTTACACAACTTTTATTTTTTTTTTTGAAAAAATTTAATTTATCAAATACTAAATGTGAGGCATTATGTTTTAAAGCAACTCAGTCAGAAGTCATGTATTGGGGATAATGATTTAGTCCTGCATGCTTTCTCACGTGTTATGTTGAAAACACACTAGATGACTCAGTTGATGCATCTTCATAGAACCCTCTAACTTCCACTTGTTGTTGCAGAAAAGAGATGCTTATTGCAGAATGTATTTCCCTAAGCAATGTTAGATTTTTAATTGTAAGAAGAGACAAGACTTCCATAAAATTAAGTTGAATAACATGACTGACCCTGACTGTAAGTAACCAAGCAAGAAAAGATACTACTATTTCATTTACTTTGTTCCTTTTTTGCATATTGCTTGAGGATTGACAGAAATCAGGTTTAGCCAGTGTTTTATTTTTTCATAATAATCGTTATTTCAATTTGTATATACTTTGTTTATATTGAAGTCCTGTGTGAAAATGAGGGGATATATATGTTCACTGAAAGGGAGATGGTGGAGTCTCCACTTTTTACAGAGATGCATTTATACTAGAATATGATGTTGGGGCAAAATATTTAATGTCAGTGAAAGTACCTGTTACCAACAATGATTCATTTGCAGTATAGTTAGATGGAAACTGGAAAAGAAGTATAGTAAAACAGAGCAGGAGCAAGAAAAAAGTGCAGCCCCTATTATTTCCCATCTGCTTATGCCTTTTCAGTCTTCAAGGGTTGACTGCTTGAAAGACCTCTGTGATTATCCAATTAATAGTGGATCTGTAGGCTGCTTAGAGGTTTTTTGCTGCTGAACAAGTGTTTGCTCCAATAGATGGATTCTGGGGTGACTATCAATTCCTGTTAAATCCTGTGGAATTTGTACCCTTTAGGATACTACTCCTCTGTCATTATACCTGTGCTACCCACTGCAGAATTTTAGGTGTAAGATAATAAACAGTCTTACAGTGAGGAACATAAGTATTTGAACACCCTGCGATTTTGCAAGTTCTCCCACTTAGAAATCATGGAGGGGTCTGAAATTCACATTGTAGGGGCATTGCCACTGTGAGAGACAGCATTTAAAAAAAAAATCAGTAAATAACATTGTATGATTTTTAAAGAATATATTTGTATTGCACTGCTGCACATAAGTATTTGAACACCTTGCAATCAGCAAGAATTCTGGCTCTCAAAGACTCTACTCCACTCATTAATCTAAATTAGCAGAGCCTGTCTGAGCTCTTTAAAGACACCTGTCCACCCCACAGTTAGTCAGACTCCAACTACTACCATGGGCAAGACCAAAGAGCTGACACCAGAGACAAAATTGTGGACCTCCACAAGGCTGGAAAGGGCTACAGGGCAATTGCCAAGCAGCTTGGTGAAAATAGATCAACTGTTGGAGCAATTGTTAGAAAATAGAAGAGGCTAAAGTCAACTGTCAGTCTCCCTAGGACTGGATGATCCAGAGGAGGCATGGGAGAAAGTCATGTGGTCAGATGAGACCAATGTAGAACTTTTTGGTCTAAACTTTACTTGCCGTGTTTGGTGGAAAAATAACAGAACACCATCCCTGCTGTGAAGCATGGGGGTAGTAACATCATGCTTTGGGGGTGCTTTTCTGCGAAGGGGACAGGACGACTTGTACTGTATTAAGGAGAGGATGAATGGGGCCATGTATTGTGAGATTTGAGAGCAACAACCTCCTTCCCTCATTCAGAGCATTGAAGATGGGTCATAGCTGGGTCTTCCACCATGACAATGACCCGAAGCACACAGCCAGGATAACCAAGGAGTGGCTCCGTAAGAGGCATATCAAGGTTCTGGAGTGGCTAGCCAGTCTCCAGGCCTAAATCCAATAGAAACCTGACAGATTTAGAGGAGATCTGTGTGGAGGAGTGGGCCAAAATCCCTGTTGCAGTGTGTGCAAACCTGGTCAAGAACTACAGGAAACGTTTGACCTCTGTAATTGCAAACAAAGGCTTCTGTACCAAATATTAACACAGATTTTCTCAGGCGTTCAAATACTTAAGTGCAGCAGTGCATTACAAATAAATTCTTGTGAATTTCCTGAATTTTTTTTTTTTTTAAATGTTGTCTCTCACAGTGGGAATGCACCTACAATGTGAATTTCAGACCCCTCCATGATTTCTAAGTGGGAGAACTTGCAAAATTGCAGGGTGTTCTAAATTAAATGCACTACATACAGGTATAGGACCCGTAATCCAGAATGCTCGGGACCAAGGGTATTCTGAATAAGGGGTCTTTCCGTAATTTGGATCTCCATACCTTACGTCTACTAAAAAAATCAATAAAACATTAATTAAACCCAATAGGATTGTTTTGCCTCCAATAAGGATTATTTATATCTTAGTTGGGATCAAGTACAAGGTACTGGTTTATTACTACAGAGAAAAAGGAAATCAGTTTTAAAATTCTAAATTATTTGATTAAAATGGAGTCTATGGGAGATGGGCATTCCGTAATTCAGAGCTTTCTGGATAACAGGTTTCCGGATAAGGGATCCCATACCTGTATAAAGGACTACATTATATAAAGATAATTTTTGCATACATAGCGAAGAAGAAATTAGAGGGAAAATTGCCTGGCTTGGTACACAACTAAAATATATTTATAGGTTACTTTTTGGGGCAGATTTATCAAAATGTAAGTTCAGATCTTAATACATAAAATCTCACCCACGTTCTATTCAATCCTATGGGATATTTAGAAGCGTGTCTATGAAATGGTGAACTCTAATGTTCAATCATAAATTTGATTCTAAAAATCCCATAGGAATGAATAGAACATGGGTGAGCTTTTATGTATTAAAGGAATACTGTCATGGGAAAAAAATGTTTTTTTCAAAACGCATACGTTAAAGGAACAGTAACACCAAAAATGAAAGTGTATAAAAATAATTAATATATTATGTACTATTGCCCTGCACTGGTAAAAGTTGTGTGTTTGCTTCTTAAACCCTACTACAGTTTATATAAATACCCTGCTGTGTAGCCATGGGGGCAGCCATTTAAATTGAAAAAAAGAAGAAAAGGCACAGGTTACTAAGCAGATAACAGATAAGTAGCATAGATTCCCATTGTATTATACACAGTTATCTGTTATCTTCTTATGTAACCTGTGCCTTTTCTCCTTTTTTCAATTTAAATGGCTGCCCCCATGGCTACACAGCAGCTATTTCAATTAACTACAGTAGTCTTTCTGAAGCAAACACACAACTTTTACCAGTGCAGGGCAACAGTACATTATATTTTAATTATTTTAAAACATTTTTATTTTTTAGTGTTACTGTTCCTTTAATAGAGCTTCTACAGCAGAATCCTGCATTGAAATCTCTTTTTTTAAAGTTCAAACAGATTTTTTTTATATTTAATTTTGAAATTTCACATGGGGCTAGCCATATTGTTAATTTCCCAGGGTGCCACAGCCATGTGACCTTATAAACTTCAGTCACACTTTACTGCTTAGCTGCAAGTTAACCTGATATCACCCCCCTCCCAGCAGCCGATCAGCAGAACAATTGGAAGGTAGCAAGATAGCAGCTCCCAGTAGATATCATAACAGCACTCAATAGTAAGGTTGAAGACACATTGAGCTACTAGTAGCAGCTACTTTTTCACAGCTACTAAACTCCAGAAAATACCTTGCCATAGACAACACTGAGAATTTCCTCTGCTAAAACACACACAGAAACAATTATCAGTAAATGGTCAGCATTGTCTATTTTAGTAGCTACAATAAGTAGATGCTACTATTAGCTATGTGTGTCTTCACCTGTAGGGTTAAGACACACAGAGCAACTAGTATCAGCTACTTTTTCACGGCTACTTAATGCCAGAAAATACCCTGCCATAGACAATGCTGAGAATTGGCTCTGCTAAAACACACGTAGAGACAACACACGTAGAGACAATTATCAGTAAATGATCAGCATTACCTTTTTTAGTAGCCACGACAAGTAGCTGCTACTAGTAGCTCCATGTGTCTTCACTCTAAAGGTGGCCATACGCCATATGCTCAGTGTGATATCAGCCTAAAAGCCTAAAAAATGAAAAAATTAAATTAAAATATAATATACTTTTGCCCTGTCCTGGTAAATTTTGTGTTTTTCTTTAGAAACACTACAAAAGTTTTTATAAACAAGCTGCTGTACAGCCACAGGGGCAGCCATTCAAACCAAAATAAGGCTAAATGGCACAGGTTAAATAGCAGATAACAGATAAATTGAGTAGAATGCAAAGGGTTTAGTTCTTACACAGAGAGAAAAACAGGGTCCAAATGTCAGTCATGGCTCTCTACAGACCAATACAATAAAACCTCACTCTTAAAATAAGATGTTTATTTCCAAGAAATAGTTCATTTGTAGGTTATAGACACAAACCTTAAATGTAAAAAAATAGATTTTCACTTTTTGACATTACTGGTACTTAAGTATCATTCTCTGCTACCTATCATGGCAAGTGGCAATATGCTTAACTATCTGTGTTGCCTCTGTTAGAATGGAGTGTAATTAATTTTTAAATATTTTCATGCCACTGATAGAATCTTACTGTGCTGTCTCTGAAAACACACTTAATTTGAAACGTCTTTGATGTACATAGCATTACATGTGGTTTAATGCCTCCCAGCGGTGAAAGAGTTAAGTGCTCCCCAGTGGGTTGGGCAGGTGCATTGACATGAAAGCTAATACAGTGAACGAATCCCGTGTAAAAACAATCAGAGGCAAACGCACATCCCAGATGGCTGCTTGGCCTGTGACCTCCTTTTAATAAGCTACTCAGGGCTAATTATTGCTCCCTTTCAGGCAGGGTAATTTACTCCTGCTTTCTTATTTTAAAGATGCAGCTCTCAGCCATTTCTCTCCCAGTCCTTTCCGATACTGTGTGCCAGACTGTGCTGTCACAGAAGGTCATTTAATTTGACACCAATAATGATGCAAAACAGTGAGAAAGAAAGGGGGGGTTAAGATAGGAGGTAAAAATATTTGTCATAGCATTAGAAAATTCATGCAGTCTTGTTCAGTGCTGTAGACTGCTAGTGAAAGTGGTGCTTTTGCTGACTCATTATACCAATAGCAGCCTAACTATCATTTTATTCATCGTGTCTGCATCGTACAATAGGATAATCATATAAACATACTAAAAAAACATTTACTTATTTACATACACAGAAAATGTATGTAACCATATTACATTGTATATCTTGCTATAGTTACACCATAGTCATATGCTTGAAATGTATACAGTATATTTAATTACTTAATAATTAGTGACCCAGTTCAACTTTTCCTTAATAACATATTAAAATCATCCTGGGATCTTACCAAAAATATCAGTTGTATGTCTCTATCAATGTTTTGGTCCAGTACACAGCTCTTTCTCTACATTGCACAATAGGGGGGAAATTTACAAAGACCCGAATGCTCCGAGCATTCATGCGAACGCTCCGAGCGAAAAATTCGGAAAGGCTCTGCCGCTGTTTGCAATGGTTCGGTACGAAAATTCCGTGACTTTCGGATCGCCAATACGATATTATTGTGACTAATACGATTTTTTCGTAAGCATTTTCGTGATATTTGCGATCTTTAGAAATTTTCGTTTCCAATCCAAATTTTTCCCATTCGGGATTCGAACTCGTGTTTTGATAAATCTGCCCCTAGGTGTTTATTGACCTATTGTTTAACATTTGCTGTGTTCCTAGAAAGTCCAAGTCCTGAGCACATATTTAACATCAATTTGGGACTCCTATGCATCAAAACAACCATAACAATCAACATGATACAACCTGAAATCTCGATCGGGCAGGTTTAAAAATCTAGTCGGATCGGGGATGCCCGTCATTATAATTCGATCATTTGGCCCCAGGGCCAAATAATCGAATTAGCCTGGATTCTTCCGATATCGCCCACCCGTAGGTGCCCGATGTCGCCAAGCGAGCGGATCTTAAGGTGTATGGGCACCTTTAGTCTCCAGTTAGACTTTGTGTAAGATTTCAGATAATACAACAGCCCCCTACTTATCACTACAGGAGATGTGTCTGTTTTCCACTGAGTTTGACAGTATCTTAGTTTATTTTTGCCTGACTGATTTTTCTTTTCTTTCAAACCAAAAATATATGTATATGTATTTTTATTTATATAGCATTACTTATGTACGCAGTGCCATAAAGCAGAACAATTAATTAATAGGACAAACGAGTCATTACAATAATATATACAAATAAATACAGTTACATTAAAGTACAGTTACATTAAAGATTAAGAGACACTAAGAAGGAGGTCCCTGCCCGTGAAGCTTACAGTCTAAGTGGGTGGATAACTTACAGACACAAATAGGAAGAAAATATTAATCAAGGTCAGGGACTGTGATGTCAATCAAAACAGGAGAATATGTGATAACAGATGCCAATTCTGCTTTGTTTCTAGTTATCATTTCAGCCATTCATAATATAGCATTTATTGTACTGTTTTTTTAATGCAAACATCATGGGGAGCATTTGCTGTTTGTCAATAATGTGGTTGTAGGATTACTGTGTGCCCATGGAGTCAGTCTTGGATGGTGGCTGGTGCTTGGTGTTAACCCTGTTTAGAATATGGGTTAAGAGCCGTTAAAGCATGTTCATGTGGTATGCATAGTTTTACTATTTTGAGCCATTAATAAATGCTGTGGCGATTTTTACCACCAAAAAACCCCCCACAAATTTGCCAAAGCCACAAATTTGTTATATTATTATTAGATAAGCAAATCAGTGCATTCCTTTAGTCATGGCATGGTTGAAGAATGTTGTTTTGATTGGGCTTTTGCCATGTGGTTTTTTTTTGTTTGCTCCAGTAAAGATAATTTTAGTTCTTTGATCCACAAAATATATGTACCTACAGCTAGGACCTGCACAGGTCTAAATGGATAGATCTGATTGGTGTATGAGAGCATTTTAGGTTAACATTTTGCATGGTTGCCATTAAAGTCTATGACAGACAGTTACAGCAGTGACAGGTGTTTCTGCCGGCAGTGCAAAAGCCTTGTTTGCCATGGGCTCAAGAGAAATACAGGGCCTTACGCCTTATATGATCTGGAGTAAAATCAAAGTGAGAATTCTTATGTAGTCTCCTGCTTTAAAGGCCGTGCATAGAATTAGGTACTTCCTTTTTTTTGCCCCATGTCATATGGGAGATAAATGACCCCTGACTGTTATCTCCCTGATTTATTCTTCAATCTTTCGTTTCTCTGGGACTCTTTTTTTTAAACTTCTCTCTCATTTGTATTTTCCTGCGTCCCTGTCCACCCCCTCCCTCTTTCTCTGTCTCTTCATTCCATTTATCTTCCATTTCTCTCTCCTTATCTCTTGCTTCCAGTCTGCTGGTTATTTAATGGATTTTTAACTCTTTGTTTCACAGCAGATAAGGTTCGCCCCCTCCCTTGCATGATTGTTTCTTATTGAGCCGCACTCCCAAGGATAAAAAGACATTTTATGACATTACTCTGCCATGTTAACCATGTGAACTAGAGAAGCCTGGTAGTTGCTGTGTGTATTTGTGTATAGGTGTACATCTCTGAAATCTCTTCATTGGCATAAGCCCGTTTCTATCTGTTTCATGCTTATTGTTTCAGCGTGCCATTAAACCTGGTGTAAGCTTTGTGACAGTTATTTTAATTTAATACAAATCATCATTGTCTACTGTAGTGGAGAAATGGGCCACACTTGTTTTTCTGTTATGGGGGAGACGTGCCATAGAGTATCTACAACAAGTAACTGTAACACAAATGTTTAACATATAATATGTACAGAGCTGGATAGGAAATGTATGCTGTCTCTATGTCAAGAAAACTAAGAATACACATGTGCGCACACACACATGTACATAGCTGCACAACAGTTTATTTGGAACTGTGCTGATAATAGTTTACATGTGTTGGCATTACTTCTAATGGTCAATTTGTGATTTAGGATGACTGGCTACAGCCATCCTTATCACTTTTTATTACTTTCATTTTGTGTTCTAATTACATAAGAAGAAAAGAGCAATGGACCTTCCTACAACACTGCCCCATGGTAACTTATTTCGGTACTGAGATACTATAGAAATATGTCAGTATACGTATCCCCCTGTAATATGCACAATTATGACAAAAGTAAGGATATGATAGTCCTTTAATAATTACATTTATTTTAGTCTTTTTGTGGATCTAAATTCTTTTCATCTAAATTTCAAGTAAAACAATGCTGTTTCTGCAAGTTGCTGTCAAAAAATGTATTGCACTCAAGTCTTGATTATGCCTTCTCTTTGCGGCGCATATAGTTTCATATTGTATGTATGTACCCTATTCTTGTGGAAGATTTACATTTAAAGCAGAGGAGAGGAAGCATAAAACGTGCCAATTACTATAGACAACACATTTAGCCTCTTGCCGAATCTTGCCTCTCCTCTGCTGAAATTATCTTTTTTTCTTAAACTCAAAATGGCTACGGTTGCTTTTGCTCTCTCTTTGCAACGTGTGCTCATTTTTGTCTACTGCGAACAAGCTAAGAATCTCATATCTGTGCCTCTATCACAATGATCCATTTCTTCAGCATAGGAGATGATGAGATGCATAGCATATATGTCCTAACAACTTTCTTTTTGCATTACCTCGCTTGTAAGATAAAGACCTGTTGGTTAAATGGTATTTCATGCATTTAAACTTAACTATAGAATACGTTTCTGTCATATTCTCAAAGGACTAATGATTCTACCTAACTATGTACCAGATTGCTGTTAGAGTTGCTTATGTGTGAAGGTAATAGGAAAACATTACTATGGGATAACTTTTTGTCTGGTTTAGCAAAAGTAGATGCAGGATTTTGTTCCACTGCCAAGTGCCACAAAGGTCAGTTATAATCCTTTCTGCACCTTTGTGTACAATGTGCATTCCTATTATGAATGAGGACATCTCATTTCTGAGTGATAAGATGAAAATAAATTGAGGGATTCTCATGCATATGCTGTGGTTCGGTCGCATAATTCAGAGTTTGTGAAAAGATGGTAGGAAACTGTAAATTTGTTTCAGATTTTGAAAGTGAACAAAAATGGCATACAATAAATAAGGAAAAAGCACCAAAACGTTAATGTGATGAAATGCTAAGATAATGTTATCACGGCAACTTTTGATGAACCTTCAAATTGTCCCGTAACACCCCCCAAAAAATGCACAAAACAAAAAACTGTGTATTTGATTCATAATTTATTATAGTATTTACAGTATCCAGTACCAGTCTGTATGTTTTAATTGATGAACATTACAATTGCCTGGCTTTCATGAATATAGAATTAAAAAACAAGCTTTAGTCCTAAAAAAACCCCAAAAATGTCCTCCATGTGATGGAGCAAGTACATCTAGCATATATGTCTGTAATCTCTGAAAACTGTTAGTGCATATGAAATGAGAAACTAGAAAACATCAACTGAATGGCTTCAATATTATTAGCAGTGGGTGGGAAATGCATAGATCAAAGGGAAAATGTATATAGCTTTCTCTGCAGTTAATAGCAGTTTTTGCCAATAGCGTACTTTCTCAAGATTGCACAGGACTGCTCTTTTGTGTTATGGCATGTTTAAAATGAATGTGCTTCTCTGTAGGGTATATATATAAATGTATATTTTTATGTAAATATATATATACAGTATATGTGTGTGTGTGTGTATCTATCTGTCTTGATGACTATAAAGATTTTCATTCATCCAGGTCATGGTATATTTAGTATAAATAAATCTAAAGCAGCTGGACTTGCTAAGTAATCATTGAAGACATTTCACTACTCATCCGAGCAGCTTCTTCAGTTCAACTGACTGGTATAGGAAGTCCTCAGCATATGTACTCTTCCACTAATCCAATCACAATGGCACATTGGAACTCTTCAGAGAGGGGACACCTGAAACTCCCCGGGGTGTGAATGCTGTGGAGTTACTTTGATAGGATTACCAAAGTATCCTGCCACTCATAGAGACAGGTGTTACTTGTTAGAGTATGTAGCAGATAGACTTGGCCATTCCTATTTTTCTTCCTATTTCAAATTTTTTGGTTACAAATATAAAAACCCTCCACAGCTGCCATTAGATTACACCTGTGCAAATTTGGTGGCGGAGCGGGGGGGTGGGTGCAGAGGGAGAGTGACAGGCATAAGTAAAGTCACACACAACCGTGTTCATAACATCACTTCTGCAACCAGGGGGCACTATTAGGTCCAGTGCCAAGGGTAGATTGTCAGTGTATTGACTGCGGCTAATCAGTATCTGTGTTCAGGAAACCCTATGTAATACCAATTGTTAATTATTGGATTGTCATATATACATTAATCTGGTATGGGCATCATTTAGGGCAGTGCTGTCCAACTTCTGTGGTGCCGAGGGCCAGAATTCTCTAGCATATATAGTGAAGGGCTGCTAATGGAAGCCAGTTTTGGCCACTCCCCCTTTTAAACCACACCCACTTCAAACCACACCCATGTTATCACAATGGTAGTAGCAAAGTAAAAAAACCAAATGCTTGGTCCTCACTGCAGGGATATCAACCATCATTCATATGTGAAAGAATTATATTATGTCATATTACGACACGCCCTTACATTCATATGCCTCCTCCCCTGTGGATAGCACAGCAACCCCCAGCACATAATTACACACCTTAGGGGCCATTTAATGGCTATCTCCAACTGCTAACAAACTCCCAGAACAAACCCCTGCCAGGTTCACCCCCAACAGGCAGCATAGGGCAGGCAGAGTATGGTACGCAGAGGCAGCATAGGGCAGGCAGAGTATGGCACACACAGGCAGCATAGGGCAGGCAAAGTATGGCACACACAGGCAGGGTAGGGCAGGCATAGTATGGCACATACAGGCAGCATAGGCCGGCAGAGTATGGCACACACACAGACAGTACTCTGCCTGCCCTACCATGCCTGTGCGTGCCATACTCCATACCCCTAGCCATGTGACTTGTACTCTAATACACTTCAATTACACTTTACAGCCGAGCTACAAGTTGGTGTGATATCACCCCTCCCTTTTCCCCCAGCAGCTGATCAGCAGCGCAATGGGATATAACAAGATAGCTCCCTGATTTCTGCATTACTAAAACCACTCCCATACCTACACTATACTACAGTAGTAGATAGAGAGAATAGCACTCAATAGTAAAAATCCAAGTCCATCTCAGCCAAGTCATGACTCCTCCAGTTACACTGAGTAGGAGAAACAATAGCTTATCTAAAAGGAGCTGTTCTATTATGTCATGCTTGCTTCTTCTGCAAGCACAGAATCAGGCACAATGACCTAACATGGCTGCCTACACAACAATAATACAACTAAAAAAATAAATTTATTGGTTCAAGAATAAAATTGTGAATTGTAAAATGAATTATTTGCAGTATACACAGTGTATTTTAGTGATGAAAAACTTCATCAAAAAAATCATGACAGAATCCCTTTAACTAAAGGAAGCTACAATGACTGTAAAGCATCTATGGGGTGGCAAAGCTGATTCCACACTTAATCTGGTTCCCATGAAAAAAAGCTTAAGAAAGATTGCCATATTTTGTGTTTGTGTACTTGTATTAGGTGAATTAGTTTGTAATCTCTGCTAGTACAAATTAATGTTGGGTATGATTAAATATTCTATGTAAAGTACTGCATAAAGCTGTGCTTACTATAGGTAAGGCGACAATACCAGGTATTACGGCAGAGGGTATACTTACTGTTTGAATGAAAATCAAATATCACACACACACACACACACACACACACACACACACACACACACACACACACACACACACACACACACACACACACACACACACACACACACACACATATATACACACATACACTGCTCAAGTGAATTGTAAGCTCTTTTGGGCAGGGCCCCCTTCACCTCTTGTATCGGTTATTGATTGCTTTATATGTTACTCTGTATGTCCAATGTATGAAACCCACTTATTGTACAGCGCTGCGGAATATGTTGGCGCTTTATAAATAAATGTTAATAATAATAATAAAATCTGCACTCACAGGTCTTAGCAGTGGAAAAAGTATTTTTATTTCAGGATTGACTAATGTTTCTGCTAGCAAATGTTTCGCCTACATTGCTAGCCGAAACGTTTGGCCATCTTTTAATAAAAATCCTTTTTCCACTGCTAAGACATGTAAGTGCAGTGTATAACCAAAAATACTTTTTGACTCTGCACCCAGGCATCATTCCTTTTTTTCTAGATGTGAGTGCTGGCTAATGCCCTTCCTATATATAATGCCCTATATATATATATATATATCCTATAGAGAGGGACATTAATTTTAAACATGACATAACACAAAAGAGCAGTTCTGTGCAATCATGAGAAAGTACACTATTGACAAAAACTACTGTATATACTCGAGTATAAGCCGATCCGAATATAAGCCGAGGTACCTAATTTTACCTAAGAAAACTGGAAAAACTTATTGACTCGAGTATAAGCCTAAGGTGGGAAATGCAGCAGCTACTGCTAAGTTTCAATAGTCAAAATAAATACCAATAAAATTACATTAAATGAGGCATCAGTGGGGTATATGTTTTTAAATATTTATTTAAAAGAAATACAGTAAACTAGCTCAATCAGCAACCAAGCTAAAACACAAAGGGGCTGATTTACTTACCCACGAACGGGTCGAATGGAGTCCGATTGCGTTTTTTTCGTAATGATCGGTACTTTGCGATTTTTTCGTATGTTTTGCGATTTTTTCGGATTCTTTACGAATTTTTCGGATCCAATACGATTTTTGCGTAAAAACGCGAGTTTTCCTATCCATTACGAAAGTTGCGTAAAAAGTTGCGCATCTTGCGTAGCGTTAAAACTTACGCGAAAAGTTGCGCATTTTTCGTAGCGTTAAGTTTTAACGCTACGAAAAATGCGCAACTTTTCGCGTAAGTTTTAACGCTACGAAAAATGCGCAACTTTTTACGCAACTTTCGTAATGGATACGAAAAACTCGCGTTTTTACGCAAAAATCGTATTGGTAACGAAAAATTCGTACAGAATCCGAAAAAATCGCAAAACATACGAAAAAGTCGCAAAATGTTCGTTTTCAAGTCGGAACTTTTCCAATTCGGGTCGGATTCGTGGGTTAGTAAATCAGCCCCAAAGAGTTACAATCCTTCAAAACTATGTATAGTTTATATAGAATATAAAGTGCAATTTCTAGTGCAGAATGGGACAGGTGAGGATGGTAGATGAAGATGAATTTGGGAGAGGGCCAGGGCACTGGAGGGTCTGGTTGTGGGTGACCTAATTAGCACACAAAGGACAGAGGGTGCAAGTCTGGAGGGACCCGACTCGAGTATAAGCACCCGACTCGAGTATAAGCCGAGGGTGACTTTTTCAGCACATTTTGGGTGCTGAAAAACTAGGCTTATACTCGAGTATATACAGTACTATTAACTTCAGAGACAGCTACTGTATATATTTATTTCACACCCACTGGTAATAATACTGAAACTATGCACTTGAAGCTAATGTTAGTTTGTGTTTTGGTCAAAATAAAATACTGGTACAAAAGAACCCATCCCACAAATGAAGACATGTCTGATGTGAAGTTTTACTGCCAGTCACAGCACACCTGGGTTGAAATTCAGACAGACAATGCACATGACAAGTTTTCTGGCCAACATTCAGCCTGTATGCTCAGTGACAGGCAGATACCATTTATGTTAGTTACAGCATACATGGCACAGCATCAGTTGGGATAAGAATTTTCTAGAAAAATGCATATACTTACTGACATAAGCCTAATTTGCCAGTGATATGAATAAAGGGTGATAACTTTTTGCAAATGTGCATAAGGAAGTCATTTTCCATTAGGAATGTCAGCTAGGCAGCATGGCAATAACTGATCAGCATATGTGCACATACATCAAAAATTACTAGTTTAGTGTACATGCAGGGTAATTCTGCAGTTCGATTAGTTTCTATATTATATAACCATTGACCTTACTATAAACATTACAGATGGCATTGGTGTGAAGAAGGTAAATGTGAGGCTTCTGGTGTAACTGCTCACCATGCTGTACAAGGCAACACATGGCTTACTTGTTGCTGTGAGAGCAGGGATGGGGTTACTCACTATGTAGCACTCGTGGCCAGCTTTCCTGTGTTTAAATGAATCTGAAATCAGAGTATGGAACTGCCAATGTTCATTCTTGAGGCCTGCGTGTCTAGGACAATCACAAGGTCCTTTCTGACACTAGCTGTGATTGATGTCCCAGAAAAGAGTGTCCAAGCGATGTGATATGGGCAGCATGTTACAGGCAATTAGAATCCAGACAGGTTCCTTGTGACACAGGGGAGAGGTGCCAGACTAATCATTTAACCTCTTCACTACCTTCTCTTTCTCACACATCATTGTGAGATAAAGGCTATTGTGATGCAGGGCCAAGAATTGGCTGCTACTAATGGTATAACTATAATACAGCAGACCCCACAGTTGTGGGTGGAGACAGGGGAACCTGGAACATGGGGTCTGCTGTGTAAAAGTCCCGCCACCCCAACCCTCTGCTACCTGAAAGTTCACTCCCCATCATGAAATAGCAGCAGGGGGAAGGTGCAAGATACCTGTGGGGAGGCAGGGTGGGTTAGGGTGCGCTGGGCTTTCCCCAGAAGATTTCTGTGGAGGGGGGGCTTGACACTGTTAGGTTGTGCCACTGGCCCCTTCGCTAGCATCTCCTTTGCCTGCACCTAGAGCCACTCTTTGCTCAAATGTGTGAGTATGCATTTCTCTACTGAAATCACTTGCATGTGCCTGCACCTGGGCTGACACGGTGGCTCAGGGTGTAGTCACAGGAGAAGGCTGAAGGTAGAGGAGGCCAAGAATTAGCCCCATGTGGCATTAGCCAAAGTGTATTATTGGACTTTAAAGCATTATGTTATTTAGGGAATAAAGCCACAAATTATTATGCTGGGTGGTCACACTGGCATAAACAACCTATGTGGCACAGTTTAATGCAGGAGGGAGGGGAACTTATGTTATAATCTTAATTTTGTACTTTTTCTTTTTTAATTTTGCATATTAGTGGTTAAAGCTTCCTTTTCTGTTTTGTTTGACCTTTAACCTAAGATATTAAGTGGTTGAAGGGACAATGTTATCTTTATTCTCTGCAACCACATTCATAGTGCTGGTGGTCCTTATGCACTCCTGTGCACAGAGATAAGCAGCTATTCCAACACATATTAATATTCATGGACCTTATTAGCATATAATGAGTCAGCTTGTGATGCTAATCATTTATTTGTATATGTATTTTTCCTTAAAGGGAAAGTGTCACTGAGAAACAAAGGTCTCTCTGAACACCATACAGTGGTATTCTGACTGAAAGTATACTGAAATACTGAAGGTCAAGCAGTGTTGGGGACATGGAGTTTAACATATATTTTAGGAACAAAAAAGTTAATAGTCCAAAAAGACATTTCACATGTATACAGTATGTTGTTTTTGCATGTATTCATTTTGTGCAGCTATGTAATTGGTATTCTTAACCAGTGCAAAGATGGCAAACAGGAAGACGAACAAAAAGACACAGTCTTAATTAGGAACGACTTAAAGGTGGCATAATAAAATAGTCAATAGTTATACCATAAACATGATAAAATAAATACAAGAACAGTATATGTGAAGAATATCAAATGTGGAAGGGAAAAATGTTTTTGCTTTACATTATTGGTGCTTACTCTTGATAAACTTTGTCATCTAGCCCATACAGAGGGGTGATTGTGTTTCAGAGGCTTATACAGGCATGTGCACTCTGCAGCCTTACAGTTATTCCTGAACAACAATTCATCGGCTTTAAAGGGATTTTGGGAGTTGTAGTATATATATATATCAAAATATACAGGCTTGAAAGTCTGAGTTTAAGGATGGTTAGTGACATCAAGGACAGACAGCTCAGTACTTGTGCCTCTATTCTGCACTGGTATCGCCCATCCTCCTTGCTGTTATCATAGATGTGTCGCAGTAAATTAGGTGAGCAGCTGTGACAATGGAAGCCTCAGTGCTGCAGGCAGCAAGGAGCAGCTCCCTACACTGTTAGCTGTGGCAGAGAAACCCACAAGCAGTGGCAGAGAATGAGGCCATACAATGTTGTACTGAAAGAAAATAATAGCCTGAGGTATTGATGTTGTATCTGGAACGTCAGGGCACATTTATGTTGTATAAAGCATGGTGTCCTTCCCTATTGAGTCGGCTATGCAGAGCTCACACTGCAGATGGTCACTATCTCTCAGCTTACAATATGCCCTACAGTTGCACACATTTTGCTGCTACCTCCTCTATCTCCTGTTCTGGCAGACACATTAGGTTACCAATGCTACTGTCCTACATGCTTTTCTCATATGCTGGGACACAGACACGTTGTACTACTAATAATACTGCCCTCCACAGTGGAACACATTTTGCTACCAATATTTCTGCTTACTACATTGGTATTTACATCTATAATTACCTACAATTGCTTACGCATACTGTTCTATCAGCTACTGTTCTATACACTGGGACACATGTACTGCAAAGCTAACACTAAACCCCCTAAAGCAAGCATTTACATAGTCACAGTGACTGGAAAAAAAGAAATTTAGAATACCACCATAAAATTTAATTTGCCTGCTAAAGACAATAAATGTCTAAACTCCCAATCTAATACCTGTAAGCACATGCAACACTTACCTTACTCATCTGTGGACCTATTCATTTTCTAAAACATTTCTGGGTGTGTGTGCTGTGGGAATTTTAATGTTAGTTGCTTTCTTTAGTATCTGGAGTAGTGTTGCTGTCCATGGTGCTGGGCTACAGACATCCTTAGTCTTATCTCTGTCATTCCTGACACCATGCCTTCCCCTAACATACATACCCAGATACTGTTTAGCTACTCAAGATCTCCCTATACTGACATAAATATACTGCTGCAATGACATAGCTATTCTACTACAATGACACACAACTCCAGTATGCTAAAATAACAGCAAACTCCAAACACTGAAAACAAACAATAGGCATCAGAGGGCATCAAAATATGCAGTGTTTCTGGGTGAAGAGTATACTTTATATTGTGAAAATAAATGATAAATATGTCATTATTTAGACTTTTGCAATATGTTTTCTCAAATCGGTGCAGGTGCATTAAAAATGTGTAAACCTTTAAAGGGATACTGTCATGATTTTTATGGTATACTTTTTATTTCTAAATTACACTGTTTACATAGCAAATAATTCAATATACCATTTAAAATGTTATTCTCAAACCAACAGATGTGTTTTTTTTAGTTGTAATATTGGTGAGTAGGCAGCCAACTCATTGCATTGTGCCTGGGTCTAAGCTTTCAGAAAGAGCCAGCGCTACACATTAGAACTGCTGGGGTTGTCTTTGGTACTGTAGCTTATGGAGATAAATGCCCTGCTAGCTATACACACCTAACAAAATCCTGACTTCAGCTTTACACTTCAACATGAGCTAGTCCGATTCTTGAAAGTTTAGTACAGCAAGCAAGGTTGTAGCCCCGAAAAATGACAGGACCGGAAAATGTGCCTTTGACACAGCCCCTGCAGCAGTGTGTCAGATGGGTCAATAAAATGGTCAAGGAAAGAAGAAGGATATATTGGAAAAAGCAATGCATACCTTGCTGGCACTATATAAACAAATGATGATGAAAACGTTACATATTACATTTAGTACAATTCTGAAATCCAGATAAGAATTTCACAACAATAACATTTAAATGTCAATTTTTATTATAGTTCCACTTTAAAGATTTTATAATTTGTGGTGTTATTGTGTTGCATCCCCTAATACTAAGGTTAAGTGATTGGCAGAGCAATTTATATTATCATATATATATGTTATGGAGGTGCTGGCTTCCCAGATTACTTTAGCACTAATATTATGATATTGCTCTTACTAATATTGATAGGGTTTATTTTTAAGTAAGAGCTCTTATTATTTGCTTTATTTTGAAGGTTTTAATTCCTTAAACTAAAAATATGCCATTCTGGTTGTTATACACATAAACCATGATTCTTTTACATGCTCTCCACTGTTCAGAATGTTCCCTGTCCTGACATACTTTTATTACTTTGTATTTTTTCTGAATTATTCTGTTCTTTAAGCTTACAAAGTTCATCTCGATCTTCATCTGCTTGTTGCCCATGGGGCTCAATTACACCCTTGGAGCCTTTATCTGTTTCACCCCCCTGTACTCACTTAAGCTACTCCATGTTTATGTTCTGCTACTCTGTTTTATTCTTTTCTTCCTCTTCCCTTCTGTCTTCCTCTTTCTGTTGTTCTGTCTCTCATTCACTTCCATGTCCCCCCCTCCTCTTTTCCTCCCAAAGCCTGTGTAATCCTAAATCAAATCCCACCCCTCCTTCTGAAAATCGGATCCCTTTCACTGCTTATCCACAGTGCTTTGGTTTATTACATTTTACAGATGACTGTTGGATGTAAGATTAACTATTTGAAACGTGGGAATCCCATCTGTCATTGGTGAAGGGTGAATAAGAAATATATTTTTCATATTGAAAAGTAATTCCTCTGTCTCAGTAGGAGGTTTTTACCTCCTACTTAGGGGCTGATTTACTAAGACACGATTTCGAATCCGAATTGGAAAAATTCCGATTGGAAACGAACATTTTGCGACTTTTTCGTATTTTTTGCCAAAAAAGACGCCAAAAAACTCGCGTTTTTACGCAAAAATCGTAAAGACGCCGGAAAAAATCGCAAAATTAACGATCATTACGAAAAAAACGCAATCGGGCGCATTCGGCCCGTTCGTGGGTTAGTAAATGTGCCCCTTAGACACTAACTAAGACTGCAGCCAAGATTAAGAGTTTTCTTAAAGGGGATCTTAACCGTGATGTAAATGTATTTATACATTTGCAGTTTACATGTTTTACAATTTACATATTATAAGTAGTTTCTGAAATATTAGCAATTAAGTTTTATACTACTAGGCCATCTTTTAGCTGAGCAGCTTATGGTATGCCCAGAGTGTCAGCAACCCTAAGGGGCTGATTTACTAAGACACGAATTCGAATCCGAATTGGAAAAATTCCGATTGGAAAACGAAAATTTTGCGACTTTTTCATATTTTTTGTGATTTTTTCAGCGCCTTTACAACTTTTCGGAAATTGTCACGACTTTTTCGTTACCAATACGATTTGCGCGAAAAACGCGAGTTTTTCGTTGCCATTACGACTTGCGCGAAAAAACGCAAGTTTTTCGTAGCCATTACGATTCGCTCGTATCTTAACGCAACTTTTTCGTATTGAGCGCTCGTAAGCGGCGGGCAAAACTTTCAGACTTAGCATGATTTTGGAAGCCTCCCAAATTACTTAATGGCACCCTGCAGCTCCAACCTGGCCCAAGAAAAGTCACCATACTGAAGCTTGAATGAATCCGAACGCTACGAAAAAATCGCAACTTTCGGAAGGGCTACAAAAAAGGCACAACTTTTCGCGCAAGTTTTAACGCTACGAAAAAATCACCAGATTTTGTGCAACTTTCGGAATGACTACGAAAAAGTCGCGACAATTTTCCGAAAAATCGCAAAATACCGATCATTATGAAAAAAACGCAATCGGACGCATTCGGCCCGTTCGTGGGTTAGTAAATGTGCCCCTAACTGTCTATACACTTTTTATATACTTCTGCATGCATTCAACACTTGGGTTGCTGACACTCACTTGAACCAATAGCTTGATATTAGCAGTCTAAAAAATGCAAATATCTTCGAAACCACTACAAATAGAAAAATTTATGTAAATTGCAAAAAGGTTCAAAGAAGCACCGCGAGTAATGTTGTGTCAGTTCATTTTTTTTTTTTTTTTTTTGGTTTAGAACCCATTTAAGTTTTTATTTTAAAAAAAAAAACAAAAAAACACAGGAAACAGTGCCAGAAGTACTTCCTCAAGTCATCCATGATCAATGCAACCCTTCACTAGTCACAGGGCGACTTCAAATTAGCTACATGCATTCTCACAGTTTTCCTTACAGCCAACTGTAAAAATGTTATCCCCTACTTCTAATTATTCAGGTGTTTTATATTTAAGACCCCAGAGAAACCCCTCTTCCCTATTAACCTTGACATCAGGTATACTAAAGCACATACACAGTAAGTTATGGCTGTTACTTATTTGCATTGCCTTTTTTCCTTTGATTGGTGTGCTGCCTCTTTATCCACCCTCCATACATGGTTTCGCCTTGACTGTGCCATTTTGTTTCACGTGCTTTGTACAATTCTCCTTTGACTGCACAGCAGCTCATAACTCTAGTCTGTCTCACACCTGGGAGTGAATAAGTGCGCCACTCTAGCCCATGTCCTTTCACTGGAGCATTGCCATGAGCTGGCTGGGAGCTGGCTTTAGCCTGGAAGGCAATGTTAATGTAATTAGCTTGAGCTCAGAGCACTGAGGTGTGCACTGTGAATTGCTGCTCTCCCTGAAAATAACTCAGATGGAAGACACCACAGATATTAACCATTTTGTGCCTGAACTTCCATATTCAATAGCATTTCTAAAATCATAGTTCCAAGTTAGTGGCAGAATGTGTAAAAATTAAGAGTTTATTTCCTGTATGATAATTAATGTTAGAAGGTATAGAATGTCACTACTTAGAAGATCAGGTTTACCATTTGCGTTGGTTTTGTATTTTTTTTACAATCGTTTTTATTAGATCATTTTAAAAACAAAGGCATATGATCAGCACTTGTATAAAACTGTACAGGTATTCATACATTTAATAGAGAGTAATATATATATTTATATGCCTTTTTAAATAAATTACTGATGTACATGTTTCTTGTCTCTGTGCATGTCTTAGTGCTGTTAATTATTTTGTAGCTTTTTTCATTTAATCACAGTTTCAAAATAAAGAAAAACAAATAAAGGGAAGGGTAAGAATGTACTATAGACAAACATAACTGTGTGTCAATCTAGAGAGGGTCCCTATAATTGTTTTGTAGAGAGGGAACATGGAAGGCATGGTGTGTTATTTTCCTCTTGTGGAAGTTGGGTTCTGGTTTGATGTTTGGTTTGGCATTCTCTTAAATATGATATAGGATATAGGGGGGTGTTGATATTCACCATTGTAGTCCATTTTGCTCTTTTGAGGTAGCTTCCATTTAATGGCAATTCATTTTTTGGCATATAAAAAAATTCTGAAAGAAGGGTACATGTTTTCCGGGATTGGGTTTTAAATCTCTACCTTGTTCAGGAGTATGGGCAAAGGTTCCATCTGTATAGGGATGGAGGAAACATTTGAACATTTCCTTCTTTCTAAAGGTCTTCTATTGGGGAGCACGACCATATCATGTGTAGGACGGAGGCAGGGGTGACATTTCGGACATAAACCTGGAACTGTAGGGGAAATTCTATTCAATCTATGAGCTGTGAAATCTGTCTTGTGTAGGTATCAAAATTGTATCATTTATCTGTTACACTTATTATAGAGGTGGGGCAGAGTTACTTAAACTTTCCATTCAGCACTCACATTCCCCCTACCTTCTCACCATCTAATTGTGTAGCCAGTGCATGGGCCTGGGCATCAGGCCCCCATTCTGGCACATACACAAGATTTTGGTATGATACAATCCTTGCCTTAATAACAGTACCCACAAAATGGCAGCTGCCTGCTGGCTGTGATTGTATATTTCCAAGACTGAAGGGAAAAAAAATTATATCATAAATCAGAAAAGAAATTGGAATTATTTCTTAAGGTGACAGGTCCCCTTTAAAGGAAAAGTAACACCAAACAATGAAAGTGTTTTAAAGTAATTATAATCCAATGCACTGTTGCCCTGCACTGGTAAACTGTTTGTGTGTTTGCTACAGAAACACTACTACACTGCTGTGTAGCCATGGGGCAGCCATTCAAGCTGGAAAAAAGGAGAAGAAGCACAGGTTACATAGCAAATAACAGATATGTTTTGTACAATACAATGGTGTTTTATCTGAATGGCTGCCCCCATGGCTACACAGCAGCTTTGTTTACTAAACTATAGTAATGTTTCTAAAGCAAATATACCAGTTGTACCCGTGTGGGGAACAGTACATTATATTATCATTTCTTTTATACACTTTCATTTTTTGGTAATACTGTTCCTTTAAGTAGAAAGCAGTAAGTTAGAACACTAACTACTGTAAAGCTTTAAATCTTCTGTATCTAATGCAACATTTTCCTCTATTTGTGGCAGGTGTAATTACACTGGAATACGTGGAAGTAAGTTGCTTTGTAGGTAAATCATAAGGATTCTATTTCACATATTAAGTAAACGTGTCCTACTCATGGTTATGATATGGTAAAATTGGTGGGGGGCAGTGGTAGATCATAATAGCACTCAATAGTAAAAAATCCAAGTCTGGATTGTGTGCTTTGGTGCTGCTTTTTTATAGTACAGTTTTACACAAATTAAAGTCCATATTTGTTTAGAGTTCTGCTATTTTAATCAAAGTCAAATATGTTATAAGAGTAATAAAGTGGTAGCCAACCTTTAAAAATGTCATATAGCAGCTGGTCTTCGTTTCTATATTTATTGCAGATTGTGAGAAACTTTGCTCCAGGTGAGAAATGTGCAAATTGTGTTTCTCTAGGTGTTGTTAGGGCCGTGGCAGACAGGGAGACTAGTCGCCACGCGACAAATCTCCCTTGTCGCGGGCAACTAATCTGCCCGAAATGCCATCCCACTGGCTAAAATGTAAATTGCCAGTGGGAAGGCATATGCGGCACCGAAGGCATATGGGAAGGCATATGCTGCAAAGTTCCCTCTCAAGGCAACTTTGGCAATTTTGGCAAATCACTGCACCGCATATGCCATCCCACCGGCGATTTACTGTTATCTGGGAAATAAAGTTTAGGAAGAACTTTAATTTGTACTTT